>NC_056484.1:20853279-20926766 GCF_008729295.1 Plectropomus leopardus
TGAAACACTTCCACTTGCCATCAACATTTCTGCCCAATTATTTTTTTATGAAGTATTTTAACTGTTCCACTGTTATTTCCTCTTTCATTCATTGCATTTCATTACGGAAAGTTTGAGGTATTTTTAACATTCATTTTACACCTTTGCACACGTTATGGAGCCCCTGCATGCTTGGGTAAGGCAAACCATTATTCTTTCTCAGTCTGCGGTGGTCTCGGGTGGTCCGGCCTCATGCTAAATTCGTGCTGCAAAGTAAGTAACTTCTCAAATGATATTTGAAACTTAATTTTGGTCGTTCCGTGGCTACCATTTCTGTAAGTTTTAAATTACCGTTACATTTTTTCTCTGTTGTCTGTATTCAGGGGCGTATCCAGGGAGTGGCCTGGGGTGGTAGAGGCCACCCCTGAAATCTGATTGGTTACCCCAGGTGCCACCCCATTATGACTGGCTACCTGCCCAGCCAGGTTTAACTTTTTTAAGAGTAAACTGAACTTGTTTGAAGGTGCAATTCAGCCTTAAACCTGACAGACAGTATTATTTTAGAGTAGTGTCTGGCTTGACTTATTTTACATTCAAATAAATTGATCAAACTGTTGAAAAGTTTGTTCACACAGGCTTATTCATTGTCAATTTTGGTACTTTAATTGTGTTTTTTTTATTTTATACTTGCTATTGTACTATTTACTTTAGGAGGAACAATTTCTGTGATAAAGTAAGTGTTATTTTACTTTTGTGCCATGTCATTCAGATTGGTAGGTCTATTTATCATTTAAACTCAGCCATAAACTGGAATGTAAGACACTACAATGTTAGTAATAAAAGTAAGTATGGGTAGAGGAGACATAAATTATAAATTAAAGCTATGCTGATAAGTGTGCCCACAGCAGCAGCCATATTTCATGCCATTCCTGCATAAGTCAGTGCCCCACTTGGGCCACCCCGAAAAAAAAAAGTCTGAACACGCCACTGTATGTATTGTGAAATAATCTTTAGGCAAAACCAAGAGGTTTACCCTGAATTTCTTCCACAGAGGATCAATAAAGGCATGTATTATATCATATCTTATATCTTGATTCAGAGTTTGTCTTTGTGGTAGGTATCCAGCCAATGAAGAGTATATTCAAGTTGCCAAGGCTCTGGTTATTAAATACCCTTTCCTGAGGGATATGAAGTGGAATGGCTATGTCTTAATGAACAATCTTAACACAGTAACTGTACACTGGGTCGGAAATTGTTAATGCATTTTTTTTCAGTTAGCGGTGTAAATCTTTCAGTATCTTACATTTCGATTTCGATTCTTGGGGTCACGATTTGATTCAGAATTGATTCTGATTCAAAACAATTTCCGATTCAAAATATAGGAGGTGTAATTTCAGGATCTACTCCAGTCTGTTTTGCGAGTGGCATATTATGTTATGATAGCAAAGTGTGTCTGAAATTATGGAGGTTTTATTATGTACAAGCTTGTTTGCTGTAGAAAACTTTTCTCCGGAGTGTTGGGAATCAGAAAGTGAAAAAATAATCATTGTAATTATTATAGTGTTTCTCATTATCTGTGCCATTCTGCAAAGCAGCTCCTCTCTGTGATGCTGTAGAGGGCCACATTACACTCCTGACACTTCAGAGAGGGGCCTGATTCTCCTGCCTGCTCTGCCTGCAGTGAACACAGAGTTTACAACCATATGAGGCCCTGCTGCATGTTAGAGTGTCTCCTGATTTACCTTTGTCTCATTATTATTATCATTATAGGGGCTACCAGAATTTATTCTAATGCAGGAGGCGCTGCCACCAATAACACAGAGCGATACAGTAGGATTAGGCCAATCACAGTGCAGTTTGCCCCAGATGACATGTGGCAATGTAAGCAGATACAAAGCATCAGATCGTCTTCCAGTTGGTGGAGACCTCACTCCAAAGGAACTATGGGAAACCAATATGGCGTTTAGCATCGATGCTAATGTATTTTTATCATCAAAATATGTATAAAATATGGAAGACACCCAATATCGGATCTAGCATTATGTATTTGTTGAACAATGTCCCATAAAAACACTCGAATTCCAAGGCTGGATATTGAGGCTTCTAAAAGAGCTAAGATGCATTGTAGACATCCACCTGAACTGCAATGAAATGTCAGTTGCTGTCTCTGAAAACAAGTTAAAATAAAATTTTAAAAAAAATAGCTAATATAATCTTTGAAGACCTCATTATTGAGACTTAACCGCATTTTATGAGATGCAAGTCAGCGATATACTACACTGCATTCAGTGTGGTGAAAGTAGATGGAGTGGGTGTGTGCCTGTGCACAAGCCTCAATGAAGCCTTTGTAACAGCTTTCAGTATGTATTTTGCTTTCATTATTACATACCCACTGCATCTGAAAAACACACTCACCTTCCTTCAGAGGTGCATTGTCAGTATAATGGAAGAGGGAGACGAGCCTGTGCCAGTAACTTTACTCAGGGTGATTAACCTCCTGTGCCAAATCCATATCATGCCTCAACTGTACCAGTGTCCCAACTTTACTCTTACGCTGGTGAAATTAATCCAGCATATTGGACGTGTTCATATACATGAACCCAATTTTTGTATCACCTGTGGGGTGGGTGGTTGTCAGTTCAAATTTTTTTTAGCTCAATTTAGATAAACTGTTAGAGGATTTCAGAGATAATCTGTTTGGGTTCATTCTTAAATGCAGAGAGAAAAACCTTCTGCATTTGTCAGTCCAGCAAGACATTACTGATGATGTAAAATTTAAACTTATGCAAGTTTTGCACTCAGATGATTTTATTGATAAAGCTTTGAGGTTGCTTGTTCTCCACACGATTAAAAAATACTGCAAGTCCAAGATGAACTATACAGAACCTGTACACTACACACTGAGGGGCTCTTTAGGGCACAAGATTGGAAGCTATTCTTATGTTCCTATCGTAAAAGTTACAAAGAAATAGCGTTTATGTGAAGATGCCTGGGATCAAATACACAAGACAAGACAACAAGGCCCAAGATGAAGAGCTTTTGACAGATTATAGAGATTCTCCTTATTTTAAGGAACATTTGTTTTTCAGAGAGCATCCAGATGCTTTAAGGCTTCATTTATACAAGGATGAATTTGAAATAGTTAACCCTTTAGGCTCCAAGAGAACTAAGTATAAATTGTGGGCTTTTTACTACACTATTGGAAATTTGAGAGGAAAGTATGGAGCTCATCTTAAACATATTCATTTAGCTCTACTTGTTCATTATTCAATTGTGAAACAATTTCGTATGGATGTCATTTTAAAACCATTGATAGATGACCTAAAAATCTTTCAACTGAAGGCTTAATTGTGTGTGCTGGTGGAACAGAGCAAAAAGTTTAAGCAGCTTTAGCAACTTTTTCAGCTGAAAGTCTGTTAGCTCACATGATCGGTACCTTTCGTATGTGTTTTCACTCAGGTCGAATTTGTCATTACTGTATGGCAACTCGTTCAGAAATTAATAACAAATTCCAGGAAGATCATTTTGTTCTGAGAACAACTGAAGTCCATAGATACCATCTCCAATGTGTGCAGCAAAGCAAAAAGCAAAAAGCAAAAAATGTCACTTTGTATGGTGTAAATGGCACTAGTTCATTTGATGCACTAGGTTATTTTGATGTGACCAAAGCTATGCCCCCGGACATCATGCATGATATGTTAGAGGAAGTTGTTCCACTGACAATGAAGCTTGTTATCTTTGAAGCACATAGACAAAAGCACGTAATTATAACAGAGTTAAATGAAGAGCTTCCGAAATTCTGTATAGTAACAGTAGACAGTGACTGGATTTTGTTTAAACCTGGAGATGAGTTGGACCGCACATCACTTGACACATACGCAGTTGAGGATAATTTGTATGTTGGATTGAGACATTTTGTATAAACACATTTTTTGGAAAAGGCAAATGAAATAAAGGCATGGTGCTGTGCAAGAATTGCTAGAGGGAATTTTTGCCCCCCTTTACACCTGCCATTAATAAGTCTTCTGTCCAGATTGTCACCAGGTAAGTCCAGTGTTTAACTACTTGAGTGTTTCTGCATTTAAAACTGATTAATGAAGGGCTCAGTGGGCCTGATGCTTTCAGTTTTGTGTTAAAGCTCTGAAGGAACTGAAACAATTTCTATCATATATGTGAGTTACTAAGTTTACATTTTGTTAATGTTCTGTATTTCATACTGGAATTTATTGTTTTGTTTACATTTGTGAAACAATGCCATCTTAAGGGTCATTTTAAGAATCATTAATCAAAAAGTCTGATGCTACAAGTTTTAAAGTGTTAAACCACAAGGAATTGAATCTAACCCTGCGTATGTGTATATTTTACCCCTTTATGAATTTGCCTTTTGTAAGGGTACTCGTACTTGACTTGGGAATTTTATGTGCGTAAAAAAACTGTAAAATGGAGCTTTATTGCACTCATTTGATTAGTAAATGGCTCCTTCATCTTTATCTTGAAAAGCAATGCTTTTTCTCATGTTCTAAAACAAGTAATTTCTCACAGAACAATACAATGAAATGCATTAAAATGGATTGGTTTACTTGTAAAATGTTTTTGTTAAAACATGCAAAATAATTGCTGTTTTAATAAATGTAGCAAATAATTGTAAATGTTTCTGTTTTAGCCTCCTAAAGGTATATAATAGCCTGTCGCTCCAGTTGTACCTCAATATACATAATTTGTACCTTTACAGTAGGTACATTTTTGTACTGGGACACAAAAGTACATTTTTTATTCTACGGGTGCAGAAATGTTCTTTTAGAGGTACAGACAAGAAGGTACAAAAATGTGCTATGTTCAAAGGTACATTGACTCTACCCTGCTAGGTTACAGCTGGAGCGACAAAGCATCTTTACCATTTTACGTCCAATTCTGTACTTTTATTTCTTAGTGTATGTCTGTCTGAGTCCTGGCAGAAGCCAATAAATTATTATGACAATAATAATGCACAAGCACAAACTTAATAGAGTTCTGCCACATGACTGCTTCATAGTCATACTCAAATGTTTTCACAGTGTGCATAAAATAATAGTTGAAAGTGTCTTACCTCAGGAGAGATTTCTTTGTAGAAATCACTGTGGTGAAATCTTATCCTGCACTTTGAAAAAAGGTTTTGTTCTCTTACTCCTGAAGGAAAATAGTTGAAACTTTAATTTAATATCAAAACCAACACACCCCTCCTATCCTTTTCCTTCAGTGGCTCCATTTTATTCTCCTGCTTGCTCCCATTGCCTCTCTGTTTACACCTCCATGGATTTTCCCCTGTCTGTGCGCAGAGAAATAATGCAGAAGGAGTGTCATGTGTATCTGCATGGTTCAAAAGAGGTGGAGTCAGAGGGATGGGTTTTTTTAAATTCTTTTTGTTTTTTGGGGATTTGTACATTTTCAATTAAGTTTTTATGTAAACCAAGTCATGATTTATTTGACTATTTCTGTTCCTTGATGTTTTTCATTGTCTGCAATTTTTTTTTTTTTTGGTCTGTTTTTGAATGATAATTTATCTATTCCTTTTTATTTTTATATGTTCAAAATAAATGAATCAAATTGAAACCATACAATCGAACAAAACTTCCTTAATGTTAACCAAAAATAAGACTGAAAAATAAACTGAAGCGAAACAACAAAAAAACACTTACAACTTTGGAAAGTTCTTTTTCAAAGGACTGTTTGAGGGTTAACACTTGGTTTAGGGACAAGGTTGCAATTAAGGGTTGGGCTGCGGCTAGGCATTTATTTGTGATGGTTAAGGTTAGGGGAAGGGAAATGCATTATTTCAAAAAGGGTCCTCATAAAGATATAAGTACAAGGAAGTGTGAGTGTGTGTGTATGTGTGTGTATGTATGTGGCGAGCTTGCATGCAAACACCTTTACCTTTAAGGGTGTGCCTGTGTGTGTGTGTTTCTGTTGGAACAGGATCTGCTACCTCCCATGCTGGAATTGGAACCTATGAAATTGGATCTGGTAAACATCTAAAACATTTTTGTCTCATGTTTAATGTTAACTGTCTTGTTAATCTTTAATTCTGGGGAAAGTTTTACAAAAATCCCTTATTTGCCAATTTTAGACGCGTTTTAAATCTTATTTTAAAGGACAGAGAGAAAGAAAGGGGGAGAGGGCAATTATTTTAAGCTCACTCACACAACATTTACGTCAAACAGTAACAGTTAACAGTACATATAGTAAATATTGTCAGCAGTGATTGTGTAACAAGGGATGTGCCTCTCCTGTGCTTGTGTGCTGCTGAAGAAGCTTTTCATAAGCTTTGTTTGACATGCAAACGTAGAGCCTGGGCTTATATTGTCTGCACTGCCATGTGCTACATATGCTGATTATAGCTCTCCTTTTCCGTTTCATTTTTCATATTAAACAAATATTGGGACAAACTAAACTAATGGAACAATTCTTTCTTTTTGTTTAGTTTTGATTTTTAAACAAAATTCAATACATATTTTGAATTACAAATGCTGCTGGAGTGCGGCTCTGATAAGACTCACACATTAGATGTGTTCCCATTAACTGCACCAATTGAAATTGCGAATATAAAATACACCTAACGAAAAGACGGCGATTAAAAAAACACAACTGCAATTTATCGCAAAAAACCCCCCCCAAAAAAACAAACGTTTTTACGCTCGTATAAGGTGGCATTTTAGGTGATTTGAAAAAGCCATATTTCACAGTACAAACAACACTGTTATAGGTCACATGATGCTATAGCTGTGTGCTTATCAGTAGGAACTGGTTCTCTCATTATGCAGCAGGAGCTACAAGAGGTTTTACTGCAGCATATAACGCTTCAAAAGTTGTGCAGATCATCTGGAAGTTTTGGATTCCCTTATACAGTGATTAGGGGGTTTTACCTGTGCTGATAAGTGACTTATGATCAATTGGGAATCATCATTGCACACACCTGGAAAGAGCAGCTTTGGATGGGTAAGAGCCTTTGGTGCATCTAGAGTTGACTTCTCTTATATTATTCCTCACCAAAGTTAGGTCAAACACTCCTAAAAGTTATGTGTTAAATCTAAATGTTAAATGTAAAATCTAAATGGTAAATGTTATATGTTCAGTGTATACATATATATGTAGCTGTGTGTAGCTGTGTGTGCCATCAATGGGAACAGGTGTGCAAGCATGAAATCGATGCCAGCGTACACTGCTAATCTGCAGACAAATGAAATATTAGCGCAAGATGGCAGTGATATCTGAGATATTTTGGCTTCATTTTTGTACAGTGGCAGTGAGTGGGGATGCATTCATGTTTATACAGTGTATTAGTGTAACACTGGCACACACACACACACAGCATGTGGCACATGTACCTTAATGATACAGCTACTGCCATCAGCACTTACTTAGTAGTGGTAATATTAGCATTGAGATGTACACCAAGCAGTAGGCACTCAGTCAATATTTCATGTGAAATTTTCTAGTTATTACATATTGTTTAGACATTCTGGTCTTTGCGGAGCCATGTGAAGACGTGTCTGAGTCGAGCTCTTCGGTAAACCATTAAAATTTCAAGAATAACGCTTTAACTTCAGTGCACATCTGACCTGGACTGAGGCAATTTGTATCTCTGTCTGACGGAGAGTGTAAATAGCGGTGTATCAGCGAACTACTTCCAAGAATGCCTAAACACGCTAAGAACATTGAAGCCCAAGAAGCTAACGACAATGCTAATGCTAGCGCGCAACAAGCAATACCAGCAGCCATCAGTGAACTTCGAGAAGAAGTTATGGGAAAAATTTCAAGTACGGCGCCGGCCCACTCGGACCAATTTCGCGGGCTACAGGACACCGTGGAAAAGATGAGTACCACGGTGGAGGCCACAACGAGCCGGGTAACAGAAATGGAATCTGCGTTGAATGACCATTCTGATGCTATTGGCACCCTGGAGGCAGAGATGCTGGCATTGAAAAAAGAGATGTCTACTCTAAAGGAGCGGTGCGAGGACCTGGAGGCTAGGTCTCGCCGCTGCAATGTCCGAATAATGGGAGTGAAAGAGGGACAGGAGGACGGGGAAAGAATGTCTAACTTTGTAGCATGTCTGCTGAAAGAAGCACTGGCTCTTGACCAGCCACCGCTATTGGACCGAGCGCACTGTAGTCTTGTTCGCCCACGGTTCATGCACTTTGAGATAATTGTTCGATGTCATTAAAGGAAAAAGAAGCTATTCTTCGCAAGGCAACGGAGCGCCGTCCGATTACAACAGCGGCGGGTGACAAGATTTCGGTCCTCCCGTACTATACGCAGGCAGTGAGTAGGCAGCGGGCAGCTTTTACTGAAATAAGGGCGCTGCTGCGAAACTACGAGCAAGTCCGTTATGGTCTTCTGTTCCCGGCCACACTGAGGATTACCACCCTGAACGGGAATGAAGTTCGCTTCAAGGATCCGGGACAGGCTAAAGACGTCATAGCGAAAAACCTGACACCAAAAGTGGACTAGACATAAAAGATTGTGCGTAGCACTCTCTCTTCTCTCTTTTCCTTTTCCCATTCTCAGGTTTGGGTCAAATTGTGAGCAATCAAACTGCACTATTATGTGTCAAGACAAAGATATTATGCCCCCGTTTGAGCTAGGCTGTCATGCCTTATTTGGCGTGGTGCCACTAGACTGTAGGATTTCAGCCACCATTTCCCATGTCACAGCAGTGGCCTTCGCCACACTTCTGGTACGGCGGACTATCCTGCTAAAATGGAAAAAGTCGGTACCCCCTTCTCATAGGCGATGGGTGATGGACATGGTGGCTCATCTCAAAGTGGAACAACTAAGATATATAACTCAAGGCTCGGAAAGAAAATTCAAAAAGCTTTGGCAACCATTCCTACTATATGTTGAGAAGCTCCCTGTTGAATAAATGATTACAATGGCCCTGTGATTTTTTTTTTTTTTTTTTAAGTTATTACTATTTTTATTTGTTCACTTATTTGTCGTTTTTTGTGCAGCTGAGTTCATTGTTTGTGTAGTTATTTTTACTTTTCTTTGTTGGAATGTCTGTTTATTTTGCCTATTGTCATTAACGCCAGTATTTGTGGGTCAATCTAATTGTTTCTTTTCATTTTCATTATTATATTTTTTAATGGATTTTATGGTGTGTGTGCAAAGCACTGGAGTAGATGTTCTTGAGTTTCTAGATGTTTTCATGCTGTGTGTACAGCTATTTATGTGTTAAGTAAAATCCAATAAAAACATTCACATAATTACATATTGTTTAAAGGTAAATCTTAAATGACAGCCAGCATTGGCATTAGCAGCCAAACTGTCGTCTTCTCCCTCTGTTACGTAAACCTGTTGCACTGGATTCTCACTGTCTATTGAACCCATCAAGCACCCAGCCCTCTGACTTCACCTTTAAAATGTTTTCACCCATGCAAAAAACATTCCTATCAGATTACACTCTGTTTTTGAATGGCGAAAGGTGCAGTCAGCCACAGTACAGAAAGGTTACCCTGGTCTATACTATATTTTAAGTTTCATTTCACAGACAACCTGATATCCTATCCTATATCCATGTATTTAAATCCATTTCATGCAGAAGGAAATATATCACATTGTACTCCAGTACATGTAAGTAATGGGGTACTTTGCTGATTAAGATTTACATACAGTCAAAAACATATGATCAGTTTATAAAACCATGCATTCAAAACTTGATGTAAATTAAAGGTCCAATTTGTAAGATTTGGGTTTTACAATGTCTGTAAAAATGAAACAAAATATACTTTATTTGAGCGTTTCATGTGTCTTACCTCGGCAGAGGATCATCACCAACCAGGAAGACAGAGAGCAGAATCAAATGGTTTGTGTGACTTCCCTGTAATGACAGGGAAGCAACCACAGACAGCACTGCAAGGTGAATTACAAGACAATCTGGTCTGGTATGACTACTGATTCAGTATGTGTGTGTAAACAGAATCATGGAAATGATAAATATTGTAAATGCCAGAAATACACCAGAAAAGGCTGTTGAAAGTTTGTATTCCTCACCAACAGTCCAGTTCTAGTCCAGCTGAAATGTATTTGTATTGAATTTATGAAGACTATGTGACAAAAACCCAGCCCTCTGACTCCTCCTTCAAATCTTTTTGAAACCATGCAGACAGACAACACTCTTGTCACCTTGCATATAATAATTTAATATTTTCGTCTTTAACAAATGGATTGATTTTCATCATGACATTGATTTTCCATTCCACATAGAAAATGAGAAGGCTTTTGTGTATTTTCTAAACAGTTGTGCCTGTAAAGGAACTTACACTGTTGGGGTGGCTCTTTTGATACATGGGAGTGTCTAAGAACACAAGGTATTAAACCAAACCAGATACTCTTGTCTTCAGATATGATGGTAATTCACCTGCTGTCTGTGCTTGCTATTGGTTAGTCACTACAGAGAAGTCACTGAAACAGTTGTATTCTGCTCTCTATTTTCTTGGTTGTGTGTTTCTTCTCAGATTCAGTCACTGTGCTTTCTTCAAATGATTCTCTGTTGAGGTAAGACACATCCTGACATTGTAAAACCCAAATGTTGCAACATTCTCATACACATGTAAAATACTGAAGTACTATTATGTTTCTTTCACTTCTTCATTTTTATGTTACTTTATACTTCAGCTTCACTACATTTCAGAGAGTAATATTGTACTTTGAACTTGATTACATTTATTTGACTATAGTTACTGGATACTTTGTTGATTATTTACATACAGTTAAAAACAAGATAAGTTTGTACTGTTATACATTCAAAACTTTATGTAGGCAAAAGTACAGCAACACTAGATTGTAATAATATAATACATTACGCAATACTTTATATAGCAGCTGCTAAAGGTGAGGCTTATTTTAAGTACTTTGTATACCAAGAAATTATTTAATATATTTATTATTATTATTATTATTATTATTATTATTATTATTATTATTATTATTATTATATGCATTTATATATAATAATATATTTTTAATTTAGAGTAATAATAATTTATGTAATGATAACATTTTGCATTAATAGAAATCTGTAAAGTAGTAACTACAATTACATATTGAGTACTTTATTTTTGTTTCTCTTGAGGCATGATACCTTTATACTGTATACATTCAGGCATTAATAAACTAAACTGATCTGCATCTGAGTCCATGAGATGATCAGATTGCCTGATTTCTCTTACTTCAACTGTATTTGTTGTCATGACAGAAATACATTTGAACAGTAGTGCAAAACTGTGATTTGCTGAAGGCAATCTAACCTGACATGATCTAACATGATGTTGTGTTGTGAGGATTACAGGAGAGTGCAGTATCTAAACATATTCAGATATTTAAACAATGTTGTAATGTGTACTTGATAGGCTCACCTGGGAGTGACTTAAGTTAAACTGCACGGGAGAGAAAGGCTTCTGTCTTTAGTTGTGGCTTTGATTGAGTGAGTGGTTGATGTCAGGATTAATAATTGAAAGCATGTCGCCATGTTTGTAATAAGAGGATTTCACAATTAAGATAATGTTTCACAAAGCAAGGTTTCATTTACTGTTTTGTTTTTATATTTTAATCCAGTGCCAGAGGAAGTGGTCACAGTACTGTGCTACAGCCATAGACTGGAACCATCATGAGGGTCAGAGCATGTACAAGACGGGAGTATACCGCCATCTTCCTCATTGCGGCTTTTGTTTTCTTTATCTTTGTCATACGTCACATGGAAGTTGTGGAGGTGAGAACTTTTAGTGGTATCTCTTGAATGGTGGAACCTATTTGAAATGTTTAATGTTGGTTTAAAATTATTGTTGTCAAATGGGTGTTTTGGTATAACTCAAAATAACAGTAATGTTATTCATTGTAAATAAATGCAATTAGACTTAAATTATGTTTTTCCTCACAGAACCGCTGTGATTTGGCTGACATTACTCTATACTTCCCATCTCCTAACAAAACCATTTGTACTGGCTTGGGTTTAACAAAAAATGTAGGCACCATTTGATGGCGTTTTTTAAAATTATTCTGTATCAATGTGCGTGTTTAAGACAGGAGGCACTGAAAGCAGCCAAAACAGTTCCGGAAAATATTTTTTTCCCTATGGGTCAATGTTAATAACAAAGTTATGGTTGCAGGGGAAGTGTGGAGAGGCAGAGATTCATGGAGCTAACAGATCAACAGTTCTTATAAACGACTCAAAGTTATTTTGAGCTTTGGCCTTCTTGGACCTTATTTTCTCTGTTTAGTTAATTTGCTTTCGGTGTGATCGTTTGATGCATCTTGGTCACCATCTTTCCTGACTCCCTGACCAGCGTCCGCATAAAGTGAACTCCACCATCTTCGTCCAGAGTTTTTCCACTGTATCCTACATGCATCATGGCCTCTGCACCTTCCAGCCACTGTCCCCTGAGGATGCTGTGGAGGAGCAACTTCTACTAGACTCCATAGTTTGGCCTGAAACTCCACCTTTGCCAGATCCTCTTCTTGTGGAGCAGACCAGTGATCCAGCTCACAGCACCTTCACCATTCTCCCAAGGAGGGGAGGAGGACAGTGGCGTGTAGGGGATCAGCTGGAGGTCATGATAAAAATGTCTGACTTCCAGGGCCGTCCCAAGAAGTTTGGGGGGGACTTTTTACTCACCAGACTGCACAACCTGAAGCTTGGTGCAGGTGTGGCTGGACAAGTGGTGGATCATCTTAATGGGAGCTACTCTGCTGTGTTCTCTTTACTCTGGGAAGGAGGAGCGCAGGTTGAGGTGATGCTAAAACATCATTTTAAATGTGATTGTACTGCAAGTATTTAATGTACCTTTCAAATTATTGTCCACTAAGCCCTGCCCCCCTTGGTTACTGCTGATACAACATTTAACCTTTTCTCTGGTACAGCACATGTGCAGGATGCAGGGTCTCATTTTTTAGCCACTGATTGTAGATTTTGCCTGCTGCAAAATGTCAATAGTAGATTTAATAGGTAGCTAGCTAATTAGGATACCTAAAGCTCTGAGTTAGGTAAAAACAGCAGCTTATGGGAGTGACATTTTTTTGTAACCAGCAGACTTGTAAAAGGATTGTAAATGACCACTAGCTGGCTACATCCATAATATTGGTCTAAAATAAAGAGGCTAAAGCTGCATGTCCCAGGCAAACAGTTGGCATCCTCACCACTGATGATGAGTGTCAAAGACATGAAAATGAAGAGACAGCATTGTTTTTGTAATGCACTTTAGAGCTTGTTACTCCTAGTGTGACAAGAGTGATAAACAAATGTAAAACCCTCTCTAAACATTTTAAATGCAGAGTATCTCTCTTACTACAGCCTCATTCAGATCAACATGTGGAGAAATGCAAAACTTGACAGATTTGAAATGTCTAGTTACCGTTGTTAAGTTATGATTGTGCAGTCGTGTGGGGGGATGGGTTTGGTGAATGGACAGTTTCTGGAGATTGTCATCTGAGAATCAGTCTGATTTCAGAAGAGATTAATCCTTCAAAATGTCTCACAGTGTGCAGCTTTGAGTGTTTTTTTTTTTAATCTGTCTTTGTTGATGAACGTGATGTGGACTTGAATGAAAACTCTGGTTCTCTGTCCAATCAGGTGACGCTGGTTCACTCTAGTGAGGCTATCCCAGTGCTGAGCAGGCTGAACACAGAGCATCCTAACAGGGTTCACTTTGGCACCCTCTACCAATCAGGCTCACTCTCTGAAACTACCGCCTGTAGTTTCTGCCTACATCCAACCCAGAAGCTGCTATGCAACTACACAGACCTCCGTACAGGTGAGCCTTGGTTCTGCGAAAAGCCAAAGAAGCTGAGCTGTGATGCCAGGATTCAACAATCCAGGAAAGGAATTGACCAAGTCCTCACGGCCAATGAGGCGAAGCTCTTTCAAAGGTAAGGAAACAAAGAGACATGTCTGACAATTTGTATGACTTCGAATAATGGAAATGCAGCGCTACCTATGTATCTCCTTGTTGAGAAATTCCAGAAATTGTAACCAACCCAATTGCCAGCAATAAATGTTGTAATTGTACATTTCTTCGAACCATGGATACACTACATTTGCACGTTATTATGTAGCGTAGCGCATATCTCAAAGATCACATTTTGACTTGAAATAACTGGTTTGGGTGCCACTATCCCAGCAGGAAAAGCAATGATGTCTTGGCAAGAAACAGACACTTTTTGTGATTAAAACAACTGAAAACACAGCAGTGAGTCACTACAATGGATAGATAAAGAGACCCCGATACAGCATTGGCAGCAGGGCCCAGTTCATTGATATGAAAATTGCTCAGTGGTGCATGAAGCCAAAATTGTTCAACTGTGGTGGATGAAATTATTCAGGTGATAGCCATTGCTTCTCACTGTGTGGCCCATAGAGCATGCACATTAGAGACTTCCACTAAAGCTGGCTGCCCACAGTTTAGCACTCTGGTAACTTGAATAAGGATAAAATAATTCAAACATCTGGCTCTTTTAGACTTTTCAATTGTTACTGGACAGAATTTATTAAATCTCTGTAGTGGAACTACAATGTGTACTACTACTACTAGTGGCTAATGCATTAATAGCACCTTTAAGTTCAGTTTAACTATTGCAACTAAGAGGCAAAGTTTTGTTGAATGAACTTTAAAATAGTTGTTTTTTATTTTAGTGCTTAATTTTTCTACCTGGATTTTCAAGAAATTGTTTGAGTTGATGTTGAAATGTGTTTAAGACATTTGTTATGTGTTTGCTTTTCTTTAGTCGTGTAAACATGAAAGTCTTCATTCAGGCCTCAGGACCTGCCAATGTCACCGTGTTGCCAAAAGAAGAAGGTAAGGCAAAATTTTGAGGAATGACAGTTATGAGTTGTCCACATGACCGAAAGTTGCTTCTGATAGTTGTAGAAGTCTGCGTAGAACATAAAAAATGAGGCAGTTCATGTTATATGGCCTTGTAAAGATAAATGTACCAGTGTTCCAAGACAGTTTGGCTTGAACCTTAAAAATAACCCCACCTTTATCCTTTAACTTCCTCTCAGGTCAACCTGAGGTAAAGAGCAGCAGTGTGACATCTGGACCCTCTGGCTATTATTACCAGGGCATGTGGCAAGCATTAGATGGAACCACAGTTAAGCAATTCACCTCCTCTGCCATCACTCAGTGTCTGAAAGGCAAAGTGCTCTACCTATACGGAGACTCCACTGTCAGGCAGTGGTTTGAATTCCTCAACATAGTACTACCAGGTAACTGATCCACAGGAATTTCTGGTAACATTTGGATTTTCTTCACACTGCATGTTAATCTGTTCCTTCTGTAATACTTTTAGATCTCAAGGAGTTTAACCTGCACAGTTTAAAGAAATTGGGACCTTTCATGGCCTTGGACTATGGAAACAATATCATGGTGACATTCCGCTTGCACGGTCCTCCTATAGTCAGTTTTGCTCCGGCACCACCTAGCAAGCTTTATTATATTGCCAATGAAATAGATAGCTTAACCGGAGGCCCCAACACCGTTGTAGCTTTTGGCGTCTGGGCTCACTTTGCTCCTTTCCCTATGGAGGTCTACATCCGAAGGCTGCGAAGCATCCGCAGGGCGGTGGTGCGGCTGCTGACAAGAGCTCCAGGCACAGTGGTCATCATCCGGACAGGAAACCCCAGAGCTTTGACACCTGATCTGGTACATATCTTCAGTGACTGGTATTCGCTGCAGCGTTCTAAGGTGCTCAGAGCCATGTTCAAAGGACTGAATGTTCATCTGGTCGAAGCCTGGGAGATGGTTGTCGCCCACCACCTGCCGCACAACCTCCACCCAGAACCTCCCATTATAAAGAACATGATTGACGTTATCATGTCCCATGTGTGCCCTCGGATGGGCAGCTAGATGTGTGTTTGTTGGAGTGAGAAGGGTTTAGATTTAAGCACATGCTTAAAATTTACATGTTATCTCTGTGTTTTTACCAAAGTGCTGCGTTTTTTTTTTTCAGCAGTCCATGCACATAGTAGACTAACTACAATTTTGGGATGTTAAGTTATTTTATAAAAACTTTATATAGTAATTTATGGTGGCATCGTGGTGCGGTGGTTAGCACTGTTGCCCCATAGCTAGAGGGATCTAGGTTTGAATCCCTGGTGGTGGAGGGTTCTCCCCATACCGGTGTGAGTTCTCACAGTCCAAAGACATGTAGGTCAGGTTTACTAGTGAATCTAAACCGACCGTAGGTGTGAATGACAGCGTCAACGGTTGCCTGGTTCGCCCAGTGTCAGCTGGGATAGGATCCAGCTAAAAAATGAATAAATGAAATTAATTTAGAATAAAATCCTCGATAATACAAAATATCTACCTTTAATGCTACAGCCACATATTTATGAACTTCTCCCTCAAGAGATATAAATTGGTTTTACGCCTCCAAAAATAAAAAAAACACTATTTTAATGATAACACTAAAATAATATGAAAGAGGGTAATTATACGCACATCACGCAGCGGTCAAAAAGCGGTCAAAAACAGCATACATGAGGAAAAAGGTAACGCCTGCACACTTATTCTATGCCACACAAGTTTAGCTAACATAATGTTTTGATTCGGCTTGGATCGAAACAAGCAGGATCATTTTGTCAGGTCAAATGTTTGAAAACCACACCTTTATGTACACCAGTAGGGTGACAAGCATGTGGTTGCAGGTGTGTTTAACCATCTACCAATAAGGTTAGTAAAACAGCTGTCAATTGTAGTGATACTGTGGATCATTGTAGTGAAACACAGACCATAGGTGAAAACTTCAGTAGCCTACAGAGAAACGAAAGGAGCAGTTGCCAAGATAAGAACTGGGCATAATGAGGAGATTCAAGGCCAGAGCAAATTTTGGCATTAGGCTTCGAAAGGCTACATCTTGCTGTATGAGGCTAATGGCAAGATTCAAGGCCAGAAGTAACTTTTTGGTATGATGCCTCTAATAGCTCCATATCACTGTATGTGAGCAACAGGAGAGGTGAAAAGTTTAACAGCACACACACACCCTTTTAAAGTGGCTGAATATGATTTTTACGTAAGTAAATTAAATCTTGATTTTGTGTTCATCTACTGAGTGGTCTATTATGCTGTAGTTTGTAACCTATGTGTGGAACAAAGTAAGAAATTAACCAGTTTGTAACCTGTGTGTGGAAAACACACCAAGATATAATTTTTAAAATATAGTGCTGACAGTCTCAGAAATAATGGTGACACGTGAAAGGTGGGGCTGAGGTGTGGAAAAGCACCGAGAGCCATGCTGGCAGCCTGACACCATTAGAATTGAAGCCAAAAGATTAGTGCATAAGAAAGGTGGGGACTCCTGGGAAGGAGGAGAGACCCCAGCAGAATCAAAAGGCATTATTTAGTCTAATCCCGGGACTGACTCGTGTTTGTTGTTGTTCTGTCAGAGACTGCAATAAACTCTTCTGCGCATCTGACTTGGCTCCTCTCCAGTGTTCCTTGATTGAGACATCTGCACCAAGCTTGCAAGAACTAGATAAATTAGATTCAAGTTAAAGTTAATTATAGAGAGATCATCAGAGGTGTCAACGTTTTACCACAACACAGTCAACAATTAAATAAAGTACATAGAAAAAAATACACAGGGAAAGAAAAACAGTCATGTGAAGGCATTTTTTTTATCAACTGAGATATGTTTGACATCACTGTTTTACTTTCCCTGTGTATTTTTTCTATATATTTTCTATATACTTTAGTTGTTGATTGCCCATTGTTTTACCACCCGTAGTGGATCAGATGGTAAAACACACCTGCCACCATAGAGCTTGTCAGCCTGTTGGTGTACATTATGTATAAATATAGGTGTGGTTTCATCTTTTCAAACATTTTACCTGATGAGGATCCGAGCAGGATCTAATCGTTGTCTTGTATAAACTTGCGTGACAATAAAGTTAGTGTGCAGGCATTACCTTTTTCCTTGTGAGCAGTGAAACAATAACAATGATGTCTGGGGTTCAGGCCCTCTCTTGGGAAACAGAAGAATGCAGCTCGATAGCTCAATATCAAAGCAGCAGGTGGGTTTCAAACCTTACAAAGCTGACCAAAGTCACTTTAGTTACATTAAGAGTGTATATATGTGGAAAAAAACTCAGTGGATGAGTTCAGCACATAGTGCAAAATGTCTCATCCAAGTTTAGTCGAGATTGCTCTCACATAACTTGAGTTACAGCCTTCTTCCCGCTTAATTCATTGCCATTAATGGCAGCCATGTTGTTTGGCCAATCTTGCGCATTTCTAAAAGAATTGCATAGCTCCATCCCGCAATATTGTTCTTCAAATCTGAAATTGATGAATTTACAAAACAAAAGTCATATTCCTGTTTTTCACATCATGTAAATTTGCAAAAAGTTGAAGATGCGTTCATGTAAAGGACATTGATATACAGAAATTTGAAATCACTCAGACTCACATTAAAAGGGGAGTGGCCCATCAAAGTTGTCATTTTTCGGGCTGTAAATTATAGCACCATTATCAGGCTAATTGTGATCACATTTGATGTAAAGCATTGACACATCACTTCCAGTTTAGACGCCAACATGCATGCCTCCAGAAAAATCTGGGAAGCTAATCTTACTTAAAATAAGCTCGGAAACCGATTGCCTTGAAAAAGGAAAGTAAATGTAACTATTCATTTTAATTCATGTTTACTTTACAACAAATTTTTAAGTTAACTTAAAATTTCGCTGCATTTACTAAATTTTGTGAAGTTGTTAAAACTTAAAAATGACAAGTTGATTTACCTTGTTCTTTTCTAAGTGCAGCTTCTGGAAACCAGGTTAGTCTGACTTAACTTGACTTAACACGATCAAGATTGTTTTGCCAGTGATTAAGATAGGATGTACAAATATGATTGACTAGTATGCAAGCGACAGAATACAGATACATAGATCAGTAAACTGCGTCTACTGGAGTTACTAACACTTAGAAAGATTGAGTATATTCAACTTGATTTTTTTTAAGTTTCAACAGCTTCACATTACTAAGTAAATATAACTAAATGTTAGGTGAACTTAACTGTTAGCTATAAAGTAAAAATCAATTAATTATTTGCTATTTATTTTTTTTTAGTAAAATCAGTTTAGATTTTACAGTGTGCACCAAATTTGACGAGTTTCTGTTCAGATCTTAAGGTAAAAATTGGTATTTGTGGCACCCCTTATGGGCTGTGCTCAAAATGCTTCGGATGCCTATTTCCAAACATGAACTGATACTTAGATTTACGACAAATCTTGAATGAGTTGTGGTTAATTTTGTGTAAACCCCGCCCTTTGCAAAAAGTTTTTGATTCATGGCTGCCATGGTTTTCATCCAGTCTTGTCTATGTCTAAGGGAAATGTGTGTCTCAGTCCCAAAATGCTATGTTCCAAATTTGGCGTTGATCAAGTCAAATTCGAAAATAGCCTATTCATTAGCAGTGCAACTTGTATAACAACAGAGCTAATACTGTCAGTCATGACGTTTCTTTTTTTTAAAAATTTTTTTAATTTTTTTTTTTTTTTATTAATGTATGTACCAACATACAATGATTACAAAGAAAACATTACATACAAATTTCCGTATATACCAACACCTACACCATACACTGTGCGCACTATTGGTACACTAGAGCCACCCAAAAAAAAAAAAAAAAAAAAAGTCATGACGTTTCAGTTATATATGTCCAGGGTGAATTGTGACATGATGACAGTTGTCTATACTCTACTTCAAATCAATAGCAGTTCCGTGGATTAAATTCTATAAAAAAGTACAGTATTCTCTATGAATTGATGATGTTTGACATGTTAACTTTGACTTATGTCTTTTGCAATTTTGCCACTACAACTCAACTTGTGAAATTATGTCTACAACACTACGAACTTGTCAAATACTGCCACTTCAGTGATTTCGGTGTCAGACACCAACGCCAAAACGCCTTCACAACAATCTAATATGCCAGTGAACGGCATCAGTTTACACTGCAACAGGACGGGCCCTTTCATGGCAGTATGATATGCCACCGGTTGGCCAGAGGGCATCTGTCACGGCAATATGATATGCCAATGGGCAGTGTCAGTTTATAACGTGGCCAAACAGAACCTGTCGCAGCCATATGATACGCCACTGGTCGGCCAGAGGGCACCTGTCGTGGCAGCGTGATACACCGCTGGATGGTGTCAGTTCGAAACGTTACAGATAATGACATAATATGATGTCTAACTTATTTATTAAATATGGCCAATTAAAGACTTTTTAACTTTTGTAAAACAGTGTGCCTTGTTTTTTTTGTTTTTTATTATGACCTAATGACAAAGCAAATTACAGGTCCAACCTCTCCCTTCTTTTTTTGGTAATAAACTAAGAACTTACTTACTCTATACCCCCCAAAATGAAGAAACACATTTCTAAATTGTAAATGACAATAAGTCCTTGTATTGTATGTATTTTTTTTCTTTCCTTAACCCTTTGAAACCTGGATGGACATCAGTTTTCCTATGCTGCATTCATGCAGATAACTGTGATGATAACGGTGCTGACGCCTGTCACATGCATTTAAACCTTTGAAACCTGTGAAAATTAGTTTTATTTCTTTTGAAAAGAAGATAATAATAAAAAAAAAAACATCCAGAGAAATATATTTGAAATTATTATTATTAATTACCATTTTTTAAAAACCGCCTTTATCCAAATTTTTTTGATTCATTTATTTATTCATTGTTTTTTTTTTGTTTTTGTTTTTTTTAACTTTTTCACATTTTCTCTTTTTCTTTTCTTTATTTCTTTTTTTCGTTGTTGTTGCTAAATTTCAGGTCGTTTTCTTGTAACTTCTTACTTCTTCCCATGTCACTGAAATAAATCAAGCCAGGGTTAAATGAGCTTAAACTGTACATAAACTATTTTAAACTTTGATTTCTTTATTTTCACATTTTCAATCTTGTATTATAAGGAGTTTGAATCTGATTTACGTTGTTTCAGTCAGTCATTGTTGTCATTTGTTTTGTACATTTTCAATAAAGTTGTGAGAAAAAAGGCATGACCCGCCTTCCTCTCCCTCTAACTGGTTTCTACCTTCTCGGTGCACCAGGATGGATTGGTTAAATTTCGGAAATAGAACTGTGATTGGTTACAATAAGAATATACATTTGCAACAAACCAATCAGAGGCAGAGTACGGCAGAGAAGGGCGGGCCATGCCTTCCGGACTGTTCTCCAACAACAATGGCGTCCTCCACGACGGGAGACGGCGTGAGTGAAGCTCAAACAGGAAAAAAATCGAAAAAGACAAAAAACCAAGGTAAGTTTGGGCTGCTGGTGAGTTCAAAACTACTACTTGATCCCCACTTGTACATTCAGTGTGTTAATAAGCTTAATTTTGTCGGCTAATTGGTATGTTTACATGTTAGTTGCATTGCACGCGTACATTACCTTTAAGCTAGCAAGTCAGCTCATTCCCTTGTTAGCTCCGTATTGAGCTCACACCAAGGAAAACGACAGAAATTAAAACAGTTTAGAGTCTGTGTTTTGTTTTATTTTATTTTATTCACTGTGAGAGTTTTAAGAGCTGTGCAGCAGACCCCAAATTGTGAACTAGTTACTTTAGGAACTGTTCGTTATTTAAGAGACTGGCAAGCATTGAGGACGAAGTTACGTTTTTTCAATTTGTCTCGGGGGACGTTCACCTTTAAGAAGTTGACCCAAAAAGTGCATTAAATGAGTTAAAGGTGTCAAAGGAAATGACCTGGAAATGTGTTTTTAATAACGGATTTACAGTTTTTCAATTTTTTTTTTTTAAAAAAACTTAGGAAAAACTTAAATTATGTTATGGTAAAAGAAAGAAATCAGGTAATTTCCTGTATTTGTATCTTAGGGGAGGGTCATGAAAACAAACAAAGTCAAAACAAAGTGACAACCCATCCATTACCCTGCTGACTCTCAAGTGGACTATTTAGAGAGCAGTGAGGGATTTTTCTGTGTCAAAATAAAAGCCTGTTGACAACATCTCTGTCAACAGGATTGTGGCTTGTGTTACTGGCACAAGGCTTATGACATAATTGCAGGACAGTGTTGTTAACAACACAGTGGCTTGCAGGGACTCATAAATGAGTTGAGTATGTGCTCCTAATTGTGGAAATACAGTAATTGCAGCAGTAGCATTGCAGCAACAGTATTGTCAGTTTAAAGTTTGCCAGGTGCAGCAGTTCAGTGAGATTACTGTCATGTGCTGCATACACATGCAGTGCGACCCGGATGTTACAATTTCCCAGTCTGTCATGCGATGCCTTGCCAGATATTTTGCCTGTTGACTTACTTGAGGAATGAGTCTGTAAGTCAGTTCATACTTTTTTTAGTGTAACAAGTTGTTACACTAAAAAAAGTAAAAAAAAAAAAAAAGCTGTAAAAAAGTATGAACTGAACTGAACAACCCAGGTGAAATGACTGATGTTACATAGGAATTTGATCCATTAGGTTTAATACCATTTCTAAAATCTAGAACAACAGCAGTATTTAGTCATTTTATCCTCATTCAAGTTCGCAGAGCACTAAACCATAAGTTAGCTGCTCCGCTGCAGTTTGTCACAGATACTGTGAAAGTCAAGAACACTCACGCCTCAGCAAAATCTGGAGACCAAAACATCCCCAGAAGTAAACTGCTCAAAATAAAACAACTGCTCAACTTGAAGCAATCTCAATCAACTGAGGGTCTCAGACTGGTGATATGACTTATAAAGGGCAGCCCTAGAATAATAGCTGTCAGACTTCCCGTGGTTCTGATGTCTCTGTCCTGCAGTGGATGAATCTGAACTCCTGACTGTTCCTGATGGATGGAAAGAGCCAGGTTTCACCAAAGACGACAATCCCCGAGGCCTGCTGGAGGAGAGCAGCTTTGCCACCCTCTTCCCCAAATACAGAGAAGCCTACCTGAAAGAGTGCTGGCCGCTGGTGGAGAAGGCCTTAGGAGAGGCAGTAAGTTCACAAGTGCTGATAACAGACCACAACATTTCTGAATCAGAGTCAGTTTTACTGGACAAATATGTTTGCATGCTCATGGAAGTCAGTTTCATCAGTCACTTAAAGGGATAGTTTGGATTTTTTGAAGTGGGGTTGTATGGGGTACTTCTCCATATTATGATTCCTGCAGAGCCTTCAAAATCCTTAAAAGGCTTTGAATTCATTAATCTAAAAATAAGGTCTTAATTGGTATCAAAATGTCTTGAAGTATCTTTAAAAAGTCTTAAAATGCAAAGACATTGAAAATTGTTTTTTTTTTCTAATTGTTTTTTTCTGTCTTTGCAAGTAATTGGAAGCGTCTATTAAATAAAAATACCAGATCCTTCTTCTTAAACTCTTCATGATGAGTATTAAAGCAGTAGAATAATCTGACGCACAGAGTGTGACAACTGACAAAAAAAAGTGTTAAAAAGTATTACATTTAATTTGCCTTAAGTTGTAGGAACCCTGATCCATAGTTAGTGTATTTATAATATATTCAGGTTTAAAATAAATGTAACTGTCTGTACTTCTGTATGCTTTAATCCTGGTGGCAGTGTAAGGAGAGGGATTCTCCATGAGGTGGATGTAAACTTAGCTGAAGTAGAACTCTGGCAGGAACTTTTAACCATTGCTCAGTGTCTTTTAACTGTCGCTGTTTTTATTTACTTTTTGTTTTTGCATACTGGTCCAGAGGAATGTAATTTTGCTCCACTGTATGTGTTCTCACAGATATGGATGAAATGACAATTATTGAACACGAGCCTTGATCTTAGCTGTTTTAGTGATAGACTGCTGTGGGAATATACTGACTTTCTGCAGAAATGAAAAAAAGCACATTTTTTGTATTGAAGTTAACATGAATATCTGTTCTTGTCAGCATATCAAAGCCACTCTGGACCTGATAGAGGGAAGCATCACAGTCTGCACAACAAAGAAAACTTTTGACCCGTACGCCATCGTTAGAGCCAGAGATCTTATCAAGCTGCTGGCCAGGAGCGTCCCATTCGAGCAGGTAACCATCACCTGACACGGCGCTTTTAGAAAAGTGTGATGCTTGATGACAGCAGTGGCAAACACATGAGTGATGCTGATTTCTAATTATTATGCTGTTTTGCCCCTCTGTTTAGACTTTTTTTTTTTTGCTTCCAGGCTGTACGGATATTACAGGATGACATGGCGTGTGACATCATCAAAATTGGGACCCTGGTGAGGAACAGAGAGCGGTTTGTGAAGCGAAGACAGCGTCTGATCGGCCCCAAGGGCTCCACCCTAAAAGTGAGTCCCACACCAATATCCAGCTGTTGGGAACAAGTAACAGTAGGTTTGCTTACTAGCAAATATTAAAGATAACTATTAATATTAAGGGTACTGTGGAGCTGCATGCAAAAACAATCCAGCAGCCTAAAATAAGAATGAGCAGCACATTACCTGTGTGGGTGCATGCGGCTTCAGTGGTCAGTGTAGCAGCTTTAGTTGATTTTAATGGCCATGCTCTGCTGAGGGCATGCTGCCGCAGGCATATGCTACCTGCTGACTGTGCATTTAAGGTGTGTGTGAATGTGTGCAAAGGCGTATAAGTGTGCATATGTGTGAGTTAGTTAAGGAGAAAGATAAACACTCAGTACAATAACATGCACAGTTAAGTAGAGCTACGGTTATTGCTTCCTTAGGCCATTTAATTGTCTTCATTTGAGTATACAAGCACTGCTGTTGATGTATTGACAGCAGTATGCAGTGGCAGGTGGAGATATGCCTTCTTTCAGGTAGTTGCTATAGACCTATATTTTTTGCTATAGACAGAATCCCAGTTATGAAACAACCTTTCAGTAACAAGATAGCAGCTGCAGACAGTTTCTGGCAAGTTTAAAATTACATTTTTTTGTTGCATTGGTCTTTTTAAGGTATTTTAACAGATGAAAAGGGACTGGGTGAGATATAATCTGCCAAATATATTCACTCTGAATGCAATCAAGCATTTATGCCACAACTTTTCAGTAACAAGATAGCAGCTGCAATTACTTTTTGGCAAGTTGAAAATTGCATTTTTTTGTTTTTGTGAAGCATACACTGTATTTAGAACATTTTCACTGCTTTACCATGCTGTAACACACCCTCTACAACAGGGATTTGAAGCAGTTACATAAAAAACACCAAAATCCACTGACAAAACAGTCATTTTACTCCACTTAACGGCAGAGTTGCTGCACTAGCCCTGCCTCCATCAGCTGCTGTGGAAGATGAAGAGGAGCAAATATTCAAATACAGTGCACACTTAAAATTATATTGATTATTTTTTTATGTGGCTAAAGTATGTTATGCTTCACGCTCATCCACAGCAGTACTCAGCTTAGCTTCGGTGCTGGTGATGTAGGACTGCATTTTATTTATCAGAGGAGGGAGTGGCTGGGGGTGTGACTTTTTTTTATTTAGAATAATATAAAATACTACCTTTTTCAAGTTATGTCTCTCTCCATAGCCAAAACTAAAAACACAATTTCCTCCTCAGTTCTTACATTTTTTTAATGCCTTAACCATTTAGCACCTCTTCCCCCCTCATAAGTAAGGAACAGTCCCTATCCCCAACCAGAGGCAACAAGGAGTACGTGCAGAAGAAGTCCAGTTTACATCAGACTGAGGTGTTTACATGACAGAACAACTCGACTTCCAATCACATTAGCTTGGTGTATTAGTCTGATTTCAAGAAATTAATTTAGTACGATTTCAGTTACGTTTACTTGTATTTTAAAACTCCAGTTTAATCGGTCTAACACAGTAATTTGACTTTTTCTAACATCATGGAAACATACAGATTCAAAGCAAAGTAAACAAAATCCGTACCGCTTCAGAAATGAGAGAAGGACAAATTTCCTTTGCAAGCCCCACCTCCCTCTTGTGTCATCACCATCATCACTGCACTGCATTATAAAGAAAGCACACAGTGTTGTGTGCACTGAATATACTTAATAGACTCATCTGTCTGTGGTTTCTGTACTGCATTTTGGGATAAATGTCACCGTGTGGCAGTTTTTCATCAACCACAATATTTGAGTGTTTGTGTCATTTCAACAATATAGTATATAAGTTTAATGTTTAATGACTTTGATTTCCTGCTCATTTTCTTCTAGGCGTTAGAGTTGTTGACCAGCTGCTATGTGATGGTGCAGGGTAACACCGTGTCGGCCCTGGGGCCCTACAACGGCCTGAAGGAGGTAAGAACCTCACAGAGCTTCTGAATGTTCACAGGAGTCTACTGGTAAATAAAAATTACCCGAAAATTGGTAATAAAAAGAAAAGGAAAAAAAGGAAAATGACCTAAAAATGCTGAAAACGAAAAATGTACATATGTATTTATTTGATTTTTTTTTTCTGTAACATTTTTTATACAATTTATTGTAATTATATTTACACTTTCTTTTTTTTGGTGATAATCTTCCCATAATCATCTTCTGTCTTCTATATGTATTATCAGGTAATTTTCTTGTTACCCTTTACTTTTACCTAATTTGTTGCAATTTGTGGGACATTTCTAGATTGTCACTGCCTTTTTCACCATGCTTTTGAAATTATTTTGTTCCAAAATAAACTGATGTTGATCCAGGTTTCAAAGGGGCATTTTGAAACAAAAATAATTTCCAAATTTGTTTATTGTTATTCAGTTAAAATAAATTATGCAAAAACATTTCATAATATCGGGTTTTTAATGAATTTGTAAATTATTTAGAAAGTACATTCTTAATCTATATTAATCATTTTATTTAATGTCTAATTAATAATATCTGTTTTCTGTTGTTCAGGTACGCAAAGTGGTGATGGACACAATGAAGAACATTCACCCCATCTACAACATCAAGGTTAGTTTGAACAGCCGACAGAGACCTGGCTGGTTAGACAGCTTTCTGCTGGGCCACAGCCCAGAAAACAAGATAGATAGAAATGTTTTGACAAAGTGCAAAAATGCCCAGTGAAGATGTTTCCATCCTTGTTCTTGATTTCCTGACTGAAATAAATCTCTCTGAGTTTGGACGCCAAGGCTGGCTCAACTTGGAGCTGAGGGCATGAAAGAGCTGCAGACACTCTGCATAATTCGTTCTCTTCAACAACTACCTGTTTGTACCAGCTGCATGGTTGATGACAGATGTTATAACAATTCATTGCTTCTCGCCATATTTCTGGCTAGAAAAGCTTGAAATACAGAGGGTTTAAACACTAACAAAATGGCTGTGGCTACATAAAAACAATATATTTCAGCATGTCAAGGGATGTTTTTAACACCCAATATGTACTAAATTTGTGTAAAAGCCCACCTTCAAATTAAAATGCAGTTTTGATAAAACAAATGCAGAAGTATTAGTTTGACATGTAGCTTTGTCTCTAGCTTAATGCAGTAAATGAATAATGCAAAAAAAAAAGAAGTAGTTGCTGTGACAACACACTGTCCTGATAAATGCAGTAATAAAATGCATGGGGCATTGTCATGGCAACGCAGCTGTTGTGGAGACTAGATACAGTGGTAATAAAATGGCATTTTAGTGAAGAAAGGGCACATGGCGTAACATTGCAGCATCAAATCACATTTTTGTTACTATGACACCCCACCACCAATCACCTTCCCCCGACCTCACCCCCACACCCCTTCCCTGACGCCATCAGACACTGATGATCAAACGAGAGCTCTCCAAAGACCCCGATTTGCGGGTGCAGAGCTGGGAACGCTTTCTGCCCAAGTTCCGCCACAAGAACCTGGCCAAGCGCAGGGAGCCCAAGAAGAAGAGCATGAAGAAGGAGTACACACCTTTCCCTCCAGCACAGCCAGAGAGCACAGTAAGACATTTGCATGAAAATACATTTATTTTAACATGCGTAACTTAATTACAGCCTCTAAGTGGTCTATAAAGACCACAGTAACATTACTTGCTAAAGATATCAAGTAGTCTATCATGTATGCTCACTTGCTTATACAATTATATGTTATATCATTAAGCACTAGTTTAAAATCAGCTATTTTAAAGGTAAATGTTGATGTCAGTCTAAGCTAACAACAGAAAGTAAAGTTTTTACTTTGTTTATACCCTGTTACTGAAACGAATTTGTATATTAAGAATGTTTATTTGAACATAACTTTGAACTCTGTGGATTTTCTTTTTTTCAGGTTGACAAGGAGCTGGCCACAGGAGAATTCTTCCTGCGTGAAAGTGTGAAAAAGAGGAAGAAGATGGAAGAGATCAAGGTGAGCACTGATTGGGTTAATCTCCTACTGGACTGCAGTGTCTCTTCACATGAATGTCATCACGATAATGATATCCAGCCAGCTTTTTGACTACATGCCGGCAGTAGAGGCCACCTGGTTTTCAGGTTATCCGTCTGTCTGTCTGTCCCGTTCTTTTGAGCAGAATATCTCAAAAACACATTTTTCAGATTTAGCACAAATATCCACTTAGACTCAAGGATAAACTTTTGTGGTCATAGGTCAAACGTTAATGTTACTGTGTCCTCTATTGTCTCATTCTTTTGAACACGATATAACAAGAACATCTTGTAGGAATTTCTTCAAATTTGGCACAAACATTCACTTGTACTCTGGAATGAACAAATTAGAAGTTAGTGTTTGAAGGTCAAAGATCAAGCGCACTGTGAAGTTGCATCTGTCTCATTCTAGTAAATGCAATATCTGAAGATGGCTTCGCAGGAGCTTTGTAAAATTTGGCACGAGTGACCACACGGACTCAAGAATAAACCAACCACAGTTTGGTGGTTAAAGGTTTGGTGGTCATAAAATAAATGTTTGGCCATAACTTCAGAATTTGCACGTCAAAATTTTGTACGAAAGATTAATAGAAGGTCAACTGTGACATCACAGTGTTCTACAAAACACTTTCCTGGCCAATACTCAACATCATATGTCAGAAATGGAAGGTCAGATAGTGTGTTGGTGACACTAATCTTGGGTGATTTAAAAAAAAAAAAGAAAAAATGTCATGATTGCATAGATTATCTGTGCTGCTGGGGGGAGGTTATGTGGGAGGTATTCATGTTTTCACAGACATGTGAACTGCAAGTTCAACTTGACAGATGTGTGAAAGCATACGATCGCATGGTGGTTAATGGATGCAGAGTCTCTGCAAAATGCTGCAGAAACTCAGCCTAAAAGACTAAAGGAATTGTTACGTCATATTCTGAGAACTGCCAATAGTGTGACAATCATTGTTCCCTTTTCTCAGGTGAAACAAGCAGAGGCACTGACCAAGAAGCAGGAAGAGCGGAACAAAGCTTTCATTCCTCCTAAAGAAAAGCCTTTGATGAAGAAAACAACCAAAGGTAGATTAAATGGAGCACATTTTTACATGAGAACAAATTAACTTTGTCTTTGCACCGTGATAGTCCAGCTAACCGCTATCTTCTTGTTTGTGTCACAGCTCAATCAGAAGGCAAGCTCGACATCGAAGCAATAAAGGAAAAAGTGAAAAAAGCCAAAACCAAGAAGCTGGGGGCTCCACCAGTGAACCCAGCTGCCCCCACCAGCAGCACCACTGACAAAAAGAAAAAGAGCAAAACAAAAAACAAAGGCTAACAACAGACTTAGACCAACACAGCTGTACTGTGTACCATGACACATGGTATTTTTAGGCAGTTCCATTGGACAGATGGAGAACTCTGTAAGGGTGCAGGAAGATGAGAAGTAAGACGCAGTGTGTGCTTGGATCTAAATGAATTCTATCACAAACTGCTATGGACATTTTTTTGTTGAACTATTTTTGTTGAGAGGATTTCCTGTTTGCACCCAAGTGTAATCTTCTATCGGGTGACCAGTTCTTACTCGAGGGAGATGAACAGACAACCAGCAGCTAATGTTATACATGTTCCCCTTGTCTGCTTCATTTGTCTTTGTAACTATTGTCCAGATTTTTATGGTCGGTATTTATAGGCTTCAAAATATAGTTTTCTTCTTTCTTAAGACAGATGTGTGTTCAGGGGAAGACAGACTATTAGATGGAAATGTGAAATTAAAGGCAGATTTTTAATAACCTGGATCTTGTACATGAAGGTGTGCCTTTCTTCCTTTCATCATGAAAACAAACTTAAAGTCTTAAAATGAAAATATTTTTTTAAACCCCTCATGATGGGATTCCAAGCAGCAGAATCTCACTTGCATTGAGAAACACAACATTTTTTCTCCAACATTTGACGTAAATAATCATTTTCACTGGACAAAAAAAAATTATGTTTTATGTTACACTTCACATTCTGGCAAAATAAAGTGGTCCTTCAGTTTTGGTTATTTGAAAAGTGGTCTTAAACTTAACTCTGAGTGGCATTAATAATCTTAAAAGCTTTATCATCAGTTGCAGGCCACGTTGGCTTCGCTGTGACTCAGAAAAAATAAAGAGAAACAGCTTTAAATGTAACTGTAGATATAAGACACAGTAAAAGTAAAAGTGCAGTAAAATGAATGAGCACAGTGGACAGGTTTTTCACTGTAGTTTACTCTCCCAATCCTACAGGTTTAGTTGAGATTTTTTAAATCTGTGGTTCAGTGTGTCACTACAGAGACGCTGTTTGGTAAATGCATGCATTGTACAGTTTATGTACAGGTCTGATGTGACACAAAGGCTGCCAATAGAAAGGTTTAATTAATCTCATAAATACATCTCAGCACTGGCTGAATAAGTCCATGTCCTTCAGGTCAGCACAGTGGTTTATTCATAGCAGAAAACGTCGGGATAAAAGTGGCGGACTGCATATGCCGTGATGAATGTGAAGATGAGGGCAATGGGCCGAACAACCAGAATAGTCACATAGTTGGAGCCACTGTTCGCTTGAGCACTGGCCCAGTCTGGGGTCCAGTTGTAGCCTGGAAACACAAATAAAATCAGACAGAGTGGTTTTAGTATTTGAACCTAGCACAGCATCACCTGGGATTTATCCAGTTGAGTGTGTCATGAACTTAATTAACACCATGTATTAAACAGAACCCTAATTCCAAAAAAGTTTGGACACTGTGTAAAATGTTTATAAAAACAATGCAAGGATTTGCAAATCCTTTTTTAGAATATATTCAGTTGAATTTGATGCCTGTAATAGTAACTAAGTGTCTGTGAACTGAGGACACTAATTTTTGAAGTGTTAAAGTGAAAATCCTTCCCTTGTCATATTTTGCGCTTCATAATGCACCACACATGTTCAGTGGACTGCATTCAGGTCAGTCTAGCACCTGCACTCTTTTACTATGTACTACACTACTGCAACACATGCAGAATGTGTATCATTGTCTTGCTGGAAGAAGCAGGAACGTCCCTGAGAAAGATGTTGTCTGGATGGCGGCATATGTTGCTCCAAAACCTGTATGCACCTTTCAGCATTTATGGTCATTTTTATGATTTACATGGAGTCTCAACTTTTCTGGAATTGGGGCTGTTTCTTTTATTCCCAGTTGGACTGCATCTCTCCTTCAGAATGTATGTTCTGGCTTATGAGCTGTCACTTACTTTTTTGTGAATCTCGTTCTTGGCTATCTGCAAAGACATTAAGACAGAAATTGTTAATTGTTGACACTTATAGTTTGTTTTACATTTATTTCTCAGGTTTTTGTAAAGTTGCCTGTTAAGGGCAGCGTCAGTAGCAATGCCTACAACATAGTGAGGCCCTATTTTTTCTATCCAAAAAGTGGACTCACGGCAGAGGTTCTCCTCACAGGTTCCTTTGCATTTAGAGCAGGCTGCACCTTGATTGTCATAGGGTCGCCTTCCGTTCACATTCCCCCTGCACAAGGAACAATCATCCAAGTTAAATCTGATCCCCGTCTGCAGCAGTAGATTGCTTAGCCTTCGTATTGCACTCCAGCCTGTTTCTCCAAACTGGGGGCATTGCCAACAGCTGTCATTTGGATATTATGCACTGACTTTAAATAAGTATCGCATACACCCCCACTTAAAAAATCCTGAACTATCCCTTTAAAGCATAGGCGTCCAAACTTTTTTGAATGGGGGCCAAATTATATAATGTGAAAATACCTGGGACCAAGTGTTTCTGGCATCATACAACTTATTTAAAAAAAAAAAACACCACACAAACAAACAATACAAATGTAACAGTTTCATCTTTCACTGAAAATGTGTTCAATTTTACACCATTCCTGAAAGCAGCTTTCCTCACTGTCCACTTTACACTTCTTTGCTGTGGCCATGTCTGCTTCATGGCAGGAAATGTCTGCTGCCAGGTAACCGTTCAGTTTGTTAGTTTACTCTCTGTTAATAAAAATACATTAGTTCCTGCTTGATGCGTCACTACGAACTGTATTATAGTCCTTCCATTGTGAGCTGAAGGGAAAAAATGCAAAGTGATCATGCTTGATTAACAAATATTGTGTGTATTGTGTGGCAGGCCAAAGTATATTTTGAAAGTCAAACCAAGGGCTGCCTAAAACTGGTCCGAGGCCCACAATTGGCCCCAGGGCCGGACTTTGGACATGCCTGCTTTAAAGCATAGGGCTGGCATTGTTCTATGTTTCTTACTGTCAACAAATTAAAAATACCTAAGCCTGTGATGTGTTACTCCATCTCTCAATACTCTCCGACTTCACTTACCTATATGTGATTTTAAAGACTCGGTGCTTCCCTTAACCCTTTGAAACCTGGATCATCATCGGTTGCTTTGTGCTACATTGAGATGCCTTTCAGAAGCTGTTTGACCTTTTTAAACCTGAGCAAATTGGTTTAATTTCTTTCACAAAGATTGGGGGGTAAAAAAGTCAGTGACCAACTTGGTAAGAAATGGCCCACAATTTGCCAAAAAAAAATTTAATTAAATAAATTTAAAAAACTAAAATGTGACAAGAAAATTATCTAAAATAGTTTTTTTTAAAGGAGAAGAATCATCAGAAAAATATCAAAAAAGGGGAAACAAATATTATTTATTTTATATTATTTTGCTTATTTTCAGGCAATTTTCTTGTAGCCTTTTTATTAACTTTATTAACTAACTTTTTAGCTATATCTTGTTTAGTTGCATGTTGCCTGCTCGCCCTTTTTTGTTGAATGAAATCAAATCAATTTGCTCAGGTTTCAAAGTGTTAAACAGATGGTCGCTGTACTTAAAAGTAGTGCATTTGTTGAAAACTAACGTATTCAAAGCTGCCGCATGGTGTGTGTAACTGAGAGAAAATAAACTGCCAGCGCAGTGTGCGTGTTCCCACTGCAAGTGTGGCTTATTGTTGTATTTGTATTTGTATGTATTTGTATTTGTAAGTGTGGCACAGAGAAACAAGATAAATCAGACATTGGATACACACTGGGTACTTAGAAGACACTAACACAGCTGGTTTTATTAATTCCAGCCAATTTGTTGATAATAAGAAACAGAACACTGCCAGCCTTATGCTTTACTGTACTAAACCTGCCTAAGTGGTTGCAGTTAATACCACTTCCTTTTTTTTTCATAATACCTACACTGAAATCATGATTTGCCACAGCCTCAAAACCAGCATAGAAGAAGGGCATGTGAAGAACATTTGGTGTCACCGGAAAAAAATACATATTTTAAAATGTTCACAGGAAAAGTGACATCTTTTGTGAACTATAATCCAACATTTCTGGAGCGCTTTAAGCCCTCAACTCATAGTTCATAAATCATACTTTTAATTTATTTGTAGATGTGTTCAACTTACGCTGTAGCATAGTTGCATACAAAAAAGACACCCTCTTTGGAAGCAAACACTGTGTTTTTGACACCGTTCGTGCACAGCTGGACGGCACAACCAACCTTGTAGCTGCTCGCCCACACAACCTGGAGAGAATTAAAGGGTTAAATTGTGTCATGCAAAAATAAAACAGTGTGATAATTTCCTCTTTTTTGCACACATCTCTTCAAAACGTTTCACCACAAACAGAAAAAAGCACAGTCACACCATCAGAATGTTTTCAAGTGCACACACCTGTGTGTAGTGGCCACAGACACCTGTGCAGACATTGCGGTTGTAGTCATATTCTTGTTTTTCATCCACCCAGCTTTTTATGGCCCCCGACACATCAAAATGGGGTGAGCTGCGAGCCCATATGTTTTCTCCCACAGAGGAGAAAGTAGGGTGCACGCGGCGGACATCGTCGAGGTACTTGTTGTGTTCAAACACACACATTCTCGCCCATGCTCTTGCAGTGATGGCCAAGCCCTCATCCCATGTCTGAATGACCAGAGATAAAGAATATCAAGCAACAGTCCTTTACAATGACATACTTCTTTAAATTAGGTTTTTAAAGGTTTGGTTCATTCAAAAAAAAAAAAAATGTTCTCATGTCCTCCTTGTGACATTTGTCCAGTGCAATGGAGGTATGTGGAATTAAGAAAAATACATAGAGCTGTGTGTATTTACCAAAAATATGGGATACTTAAAGTGATACTTTTATTATGCACTATTTTTAAGTTATATGCTTACATAAAAGTTTTATTAGCAAAACATTCACACAGAGGTTTAAGTGTAATCTTTCTCAATTTTAATTTTTTAAAGATTGACATAAAGTTAAACTATGATTTAATCCAGTTCAAAAGTTAATCCTTGCTGGTGCAACCCAGCCTTAATGTTGTAACATATAATACATATAACACATACAAATAATGCATTTTTTAAATCAAGCTTCCTATATTTTACTGACTTCTGCTTTTTATTTCCTGCATTGCAAGATGTTTGCTTTCTATCAATGTGGCAAATTTATTTGTCAATGTTCTCTAAACCTTGTGCAGAAGTCCTTTGATGGTCCAGGGTTTCAAACCATCAATTCTCCAGCCTTAAACCGCTAATGTACCATCCTAAAAACAACAAAGGGCTGGCAATATAATCACTTCATGACTAAGGATATTTTTTTAGCCTTACATGTATGTTAAGTCAGAGTTTTAGACCCACTAATTGTTCACAATGCTTAATCGAAGCAGTTACTGTGTTAGTGAAGTTGTTGAAGTTGCCAGTCATGCCTACCATGTACAGCATATCAGCAGCAGCTGGACTGACAGATGACCGCGCCTTGTTGTGCTCCCTCACACATTCATCAATGAACTTTCGATCAGTGATTTCTGGCAGTGAGACTGCACACAACCCCGAGTGCAGGATAATCCAAACCCGCAGTAACATCTTCACCGCGCTCCCCATGCTTTAAAGCACAAAATACCACAGAAGAAGGTGCAGAAGCTGTGTCTTTATGAAATTTGCTTGCATGTATTTCCTGGAACAGGAAATTACACACTTGAGAGGAAGTGCTAAGTGAGTGTGCAATAATTTAGGCACTGCATGTGCACAGTAAAGATGCTAAACTGAGTGGAGTTTGTTGTTGTCACGTGATAAAATAGGTGAGAAATGTCTGAATATGCATTGCACATGAACATTCTGTTAGGTTGTTAGCTTGTTTGACTTGATTGCTTATGATTTGAGTTCCTTGTTGTCAGTTGCTTAAGGATGTGTCTCTGTCCTTTGGTGGCTAACTGAGAGTGGAAATTAAGCTTGTGCATGATCACGGTTTCACAATGATGTATAAAGTTTATTATATATCCCAATTTGATAGAGGGGCTGGCGATCATCATAGACCTGGCTTCATATCACCACCATGTCTACATGAGACAATAGGCAGTCCAGGCAAAGGAGGAAAGTATGTAGGTTTTTAGTCACCCAAGCAAGGCAAGCAGTACACAAAAAAGTGCCTCAAAAATGTATATCAAATCTGTAACATAATTTTAGATATGTAATTATGATAATTCTATTTTTTTCATTTCGTTTTTTTGTGTTTACTAAGACACTTTTTTCCCAGGTTTTAAAAATATATATTTTTTATGTGTATTTGTATTTTTTTTTTAAGGTTTAAAAGGTTTCTCTCAAAAATATGTGGAGAAGGCAATGAGCAATGGAAGAAGAAATGACCCAAAAAAAGAGCAAGAAATTGGTAAAAAAAAAAATACCAATAGTACCAAAAAAAAATAGTAAAAGAAAATTACCTTAAAATTAGTCAAAGCAAAGCAAAAAGATAAAACAGTTAAAAAAAGAAGAAGAAACAGGGCACCTGGTACATCAGTGGATAGAGCAGTGCCCCATATACAGAGGTTGTATCCTCACTGCAGCAGCCGCAGGTTCGATTCCTGCCTCAACCCTTTGCTGCATGCTCTCTCTCTCTTCCCCCTTTCACGCTATAACTGTCCTGTCCATTAAAGGCAATAAAAGCCAAAAAAAAAAACAATCTCATAAAAAAAATATAAAGAGAAGAAGAAAAAATCCACTTGCTTTTACTTGCTGTTTTGAATTTGGGCAATTGAGTGTTATTGAACATTTTATTGCCACTTTTGGCTTATCATTGTTATCAAGGCTGAAGCTCAGAGGGGATCGAGCGTTTTCTGTTGCGGCTCCAAAACTTTGGAATGAGCTGCCGCTGCACATTAGACAGGCCTCCTCACTGTCTGATTTTAAAACCCGTCTTAAAACCCATCTGTTTTCTTTAGCTTTTAACATCACGTAGGGTTGTTGCTTCACATGTGCATAGATACGACGGGCAATACACTTTTAGCCTATTTATTAATTATGTTTTATTGTTTATGCTGTTTTTAGTTCTATCATTTTATTGTCCTTTATTATTTTTATTATTTTTATTTTTATTGTCTTTGTACAGCACCTTGGTCGACTCTGGTTGTTTTAAAAGTGCTTTATAAATAAATCTGATTGATTGATTGATTGATTGATCAATAAAATAGCCTGTTTCTTCTTATGAGGCACAAATTAAGTTCATATTTGTTGATGGAGATTTTCATAATTTTTTTACTGATGTGGTTAAGGTAGATATTTAACATTAAGGCTGTTATTATAAATGATTATACATTATTATTGTTATTATTATTATTATTATTATACCACCCAGAATTGTAGAAACACTGCAGCACTTTCAGAAAAAAATGCAGCACTTTGGCAGAAACACAGACATAACATGTAAACTCAGCATATGCTTAAATCTGAACTCTTCCCCCTTAACAAACACATCTAGCCGCCGTTCTGAGGGCACACATGGGACAAGAGAACGTCAATCATGTTCTTAATAATGGGAGGTCCTGGGTGGACATCATGTGGAAGGTGGTGGGCTAGAACCATTGACCAGGCATCGACCAGATGAACATTCAGTCCTTTGAACATGGCTCTGAGCACGTTATAACGCTGCAACGAGTACCAGTCACTAAATGTTAATGCCAGATCAGGTGTCAAAGCTCTGGGGTTTCCTGTCCGGATGATGACCACCGTCTCGGGAGCTCTTGTCAGCAGCCGCACCACCGCCCTGCGGATGCTCCGCAGCCGCCGGATGTAGATCTCCAAGGGGAAAGGGGCAAGGTGAGCCCAGACGCCAAAAACTACGACAGTGTTGGGGCCTCCCTTTAAGCCGTCTATTTCGTTGGCTATGTAATGTTGATCGGTAGGTGGGATGGGGGCCAAACCAAGCATAGGAGGGCCGTGGTAGAAGCACCTCACCATGATGCTGTTTGCAAAGTCGACAGCTGTGAAAGGTAATTTCACCAGGCTTTCTGAGCCGAACTTCTTTAGATCTAAAAGTATAACACAGTAAGGAGATTAAGCTGCAGTGTAAACAAAATCAAACTGTTATCAGATATCCCTATGGATCAGTTACCTGGTAGTACTGTGACCAAGAACGCAAACCACTGCCTCATGGTGGAGTCTCCATACATGTGGACGTCTTTGCCTTTCAGACACTGAGTGATTGCAGAGCTGTCGAAATACTGAACTTTGGTTCCATCCAGTGTTCGCCATGAACCCTGGTAATAATAGCCAGAGGGTCCAGATGTCACAATGCTGCTTTTCTCCTCTTTATGACCTGAGAGGAAGTTAAAGGAAGTGTGGGGTTATTTTTAGGGTTCAGGACAGACTATCTTTTAAACATCATACTGAGTGTCTCACAGAGAGTGATGTTGGTTTTCTAATAACGAAACAATTGCTGTTTCTCTTTGGGTGCATGGAACAAGGCATTCTTTTAGCAGTTGATTGTGGTGATATTTAAACATGTACATTTATCTTCCTGAGAAATGTTACATTTAGCATGCTGTGCTTGGATTTGTCTCTGATTCAGGTTTCTACACTTCTTATTGCAGTTTGTTTAAGAAAGTCGACTTGTCTTCAGCATTTCATTGTGTTGAAATGTATACAACTCAATGACAGATGCACTTACAGTGATTCCAACAGTTGGAGAAAACAAACTTTCATGGACTTGCACCAAAGATGGAACAGCAGATCTCAATTTACATTGGATTGGTGTTTTACATGATGCTCAAGTTTAAGTATTAAACAGTACGCCGTGTTTTCCTGATCAAACTCACTATTCAAAGACTTAAATTTGGACAAAGGTTGTTGCATGTGTCTTAATGGGGATCTTTACCAACCTAATCTACTTTACCAGATGTATGGTCTTCAAAAAAACAGTAATGATTCCAATATGAACATGAGTGTACCTATTTTAAGTGCTAAACATTTAGGCTACCTACTACATTTAGGCTACCTACTACCTGACAATAATTGTGGCTAAAGATAAAATCAAGCAAATTTCTTAAAGCAGTAAAATTGAAGTTGTTCACTTGCTGTCCATTTTAATTGTACACTCTTAGTACATGTAAATAGTAAGCACTCTGTCCACACAGTTCTGAAGGACAAGTGTTTGCTTTCAGGCTAAAAACAATTAAGCAGTTGCAGGTGTTCCTTATTTTGGGAATACCACCAAGTGTAATCTGGTTGTGTGAACATCTTATTGGCTATACTTACTCCAGAAAATCTACAAACACTGCTAACAGCTCATGCCATGTTCACTCACATTTAGCCAAATAATCCTCCTACAGGGTATTGCAACCCAGAATGTAGTGGTAAGTTGTATACAACTGGACTTTCTTCTCCCCGTTTTACTTTATCTATTACAAATTTAGTTGAGTTATTGACAGTGGTGGTTGAGTAAAAATTGTGCTTTACCTTCATCTGTTGGCAACACGGTGACAATGGCAGGTCCTGAAGCCTGAATGTGGGCTTTTAAGTTGACACCACTTCAGAAAAAACACAAACAGAAACACACTCTTAAACACTACAAAATGAGTTAATGAAGTTGAAACTAGAAAAATCAAGCCCTAAAGGAGAAACAACTGCTTGCAAACCCATTTTGTGAGTTTAAGTTACACTTTACACAGTTTAGATGTGTAATTGATACATTAGCCATTATATATTGCACACCCCTTCCACTCACTAATGGCACAATGCTGCCATTAGTCTAAGCAAGTGATTGACAGCTTGTTGCACAACTTTAATATTTCATGGATAAGTGGACAGACAGACTCAGTTATGCCAAATACTGAATCTTTCATGGTAGAGTAAGGTTGTTTTTTTATTATTATCAACATGTAGCTATACATAAGCTATTGATTTAGGTTGTGCAATGGATTTTCAAAAGTGACGTGATTTAATATTATGGTAACCATAAAATATGGCTTGGTACCAATGTACTGTGCCAACAAAAAGTTTCACTCTTATTTATGTCTCATCATGTTTGGAGGGGAGAAGGCCACTTCTATTTTATACCTCTTATTTCTGGTTCTGGCTCATAGAAACATAATTCTAATGTTTATCATGACACCCTGCAGTCCTTTTTCCTCCACCTCCACCAGACTTCTGCTGCAGGAATGTAAGCTCCATACTGAGGACGGTCTGCCCTTACATATAATTCCAGGGCTAACTGTTGGCATCACACTGCTAATGTGATGTAGTGGTAAATATCGGTTTAACGATAGAGTTGAGCCACTTTGGTGTTGTTGTGAGTTTGTTGGGACCATTAAGTTGCTCAGTGCTAGCTTTTGCTAAACAAGCAGGTGTTAAACTAGACAGCACAACCCAGCTTCCAATTTGTCCCAGTGGCCATTCACAGTATTCCAGTGAGAAAATCCTCTGAAGCACCAAAAAGCATTTGTAAAACTATTGACAGAACACCTCAAACTTTTAGCTATCCAAAACAAGCCTGGTACTCTACAAAGCACATTTACATTATACAGTAAGCTAGATAACTGTTAAAGTATTTACAAAATATGTCAAAATTTTGTTTATTACTAACGTCCTTGTTATCCTTATTTGCGTCTTAAGCACACTCCTAGGCTGCCTTTCTTATCCCGCCTTGTGGAATATCTTCAAAGTACACAAGTCAAATGTAATGTTAAGTAATGATGAAACAATGTATATTTCCTGTGCAAGGATTTAAATGAATGTCACTTTACTGGTATAACTTTTTGGTTGTTCCAGGACAAAAAGTGATGATCACCACCACCATGGATGGAACTCAGGCTGTCAACACCCTGGAAAGATATCTGTAATCTCAATAAGTTTCTGAAAAATGCTTGTAAACACGAGTAGAGACCTAGCTGCCACAGCACCTCTAACCTGAATCAAACCCCTGCATCAGAGGCAAAGGTATGGACTGCTGAAGTCTAAGGGACTGAGATCAGGGCACCCTGCTGAAAAAAAACAGCTTAAAATGTTTAAGCTGGTTGACCTGCTTTTTTGACCAACTTAAGGTATGTTTTTGCATTATTTTTTGTGCGTAAGCATACCAACTTGTGATGGTCACTCTAGCTGGTTTATCTGTTGAACTTCCTGTAAAATTAACCAAATCCATGTCCTTGAGTATTGAGAAATAACAGTGTAATGAAGAGAAAGTATGAAAAACGAAGGGCATAAACCAGCATGTCAAACCATCAAAGACCGGCAAAAACTGGGTCACGACCATCTTAGACCAAAGACCGGCTAAAGCCAGTACCAGCATAAGCGGATTTTAGCTTGAAAAGTTATTCAAATAGTGCATATCTTGAATGTGATACTCAAGACGTGTTTTTTAGGCCCGAAAAGTTGTTGTAGCCAAGACATTGTTGTTTTTCCCGTCTAGGGTGGGGCACAGGAAAAGGGTTGTGTTTTTCCGAGACCTCTCTGTTATTCCTGCTTGCATTGTGCCCTCCCAATCAGGTATTTAAAGTCAAAATGTGATCTTTGATATATTTGCTACATAGTAATGTGCAAATGTGGCATAGCCTTTGTTAGCAAAAATGTACATTGCCAACATTTTTTCTGACCAATGGCTACTGCCGACCTTTTAGAATTACTCATCAAGGATAGATCAAGGCATATGTGTCATTAGAAGTCATGCAAAATGTCAGTCTCACTGTTTCCTCACCTTTGAAAGAGCTTCTGCTCGTTGGCCTTGAGGTTTCGCTCGATGCTTTTCCTGGAGTGGTGGATCCTGGCATCACAGCTCAGTGTCTTTGGCTTGTAGCAGAACCAAGGTGCGCCTGTTCGAGGGTCACTGTAGTTGCACAGCGGCTGCTTAGTTGGAGGTAGGCAGACGTTACAGACGGTAGTTTCAGAGAGTGAACCTGAGCGGAAAAGGGCGTGGAAGGAAATCCTGTCAGGATGTTCTCTGTTGAGCCTTTTCAGCACTGGGATAGCCTCACTAGGGTGAACCAGCGTCACCTGATTGGAAAGAGAAGACCAAATCATGTTCTGTCAAAGACGAATAAAGTGAAATCTACTACAAGCTGTACACTGTGAGATATTTAGAAAGATTCATGTTTTCTGACATTGGTCTGATTTTCACATGACTATCACTGAAAAATTGTCTGTTCACTAAACCCTTATTTCAAACAGTGATTGTCTTAGGTAGCAACTGTAACTAGGCATTTCTGGTCTGTCAATACTTTGCATTTAAATTGTTTGATTGTTTGAGGATTGTCTTTTTTCCAAAACTAAAAACAAAAGAGGAAAAGTACAGCAAATGAATCATTTAAGATAATTATTACTGATTGTCTGTAGTATATGTATAATCTGCTATTTTTAGCATGTTTGTTAACAGCTCACCACCTAAAATAGGAAACAAACATCCCGTTTATGACTAGCATCTTCTGTGTACTATTTCCCATTGGGAACCTGGGTGCTACCAAGTGAAAGCTAACATTAGCAGAGCTATCCTGTTCTGTTGGATTTGGGGAATGACCCCAACAAAATTAGTTATCTAAGACAACATGTACACCATACATATCACTCAAACAATGTTATGTTAGGATGAAGTATTAGCCTGATCTTATATTTTTCTAAGATACTTTAACATTACGACTTCCTAGCTCCATATTGAATAACAAAAAACAAAGCTGTTTCTCCATTTCCATGTCTTTGACATTGTTCAACAACTGGTGAGGGTGTCAAATATTTGCTTGGGACATGCAGCTTAAGCCTCAGTTTTTTGGTCCAATTTCATGTGTGTAGCCATCTAGTGCTCAATTAAATCCCCTTTTACAGACTTGTTTTTTTGAAACATGTCCGCTGTTGAAGAAAAGTCAACTCTTCAATGGCTGTTTCACCTTATTCAAAGAGCATTGGATTGCTTAATTAGTGAAGCTTATAAAATCTGCTTGTGACAGTTTGTAGCTGACAAAATCTACCATCAGTGGCTAAAAACGAGACCCAGCTTTTGTATGGAATTTAAAAGTCCCTTGTTTCTAAAATGTGAGTGGTAAATCTGCCACCGTTGTTATTACAAACTGCACAGGTGCCGTGCAAGAAGCACAAGTTAACAGGCATAGCAACAGTAACTAAGGGGCATGGAGCTGCATGAACAATCAAATCGAAGATAGATTAAACACGTACAGTATAACCACATTTAACACAATAGTTTTTAGCTTCACCTCAACCTGTGCGACTCCTTCCCAGAGTAAAGAGAACACAGCAGAGTAGCTCCCATTGAGATGATCCACCACTTGTCCAGCCACACCTGCACCAAGCTTCAGGTTGTGCAGCCGGGCGAGTAAAAAGTCCCCCCCGAACTTCTTGGGACGGCCCTGGAAGTCAGAAATTTTTATCATGACCTCCAGCTGATCCCCTACACGCCACTGTCCTCCTCCCCTCCTTGGGAGAATGGTGAAGGTGCTGCGAGCTGGATCACTGGTCTGCTCCATGAGAAGAGGATCTGGCAGAATTGGAGTTTCAGGCCAAGCAATGTAATCTCTTAGAAGGGTTTCCTCCGTAGCGTCCTCAGGGGACAGTGGCTGGAAGGTGCAGTAGCGGTGATGCATGTCAGGGTCACTGTAAACTCTCGGAATGATGATGGTTAAGTTCGCTTCATGGTGAATCTGGCAGGGGGTTGAGAGAGATGGTGACAAAGATGTTTTAAACAAATGCACTAAAAGGAATTTAACTAAATAACTTAAGCCTTGATAAACATTTTAAGTCTTGTTCAGTAAAATTCATGTTTCTGGATATTTAAAATCAAGTGCTCACCTGCAGAACATCCATGTAACGTGCAAGGAATCTTTCATAGATTCCTTGGTTATGTGACAAAAAGATAAGGACAGTGACAGCCAGGACAACGAAGATGGCACTGTACTCCCTTCTTGTGCAAGTAATGGCCATCACGACAATCCCAATTTATAGCTGTAGCACAGCACTGTGACCACTTCCTCTGGTACTAGATTGAAAAACAAAAGAACTGAAACTATGTTATGCTAAAACTTGAACATAATTGTGAAATTTTCTGTATGCAAATGGTGTGACACGCCCAGCTTTCAATCACCGAAGACTGATACACATCCAGTCATATGGTACATTCCTTTGATTGAGCAACCATGAATCAAAGTCACAACCAAAGACAGAGTAACTCTTTACAAAACACAGTCATGCACTATTGTTCAAATGTATTCCGAAAGAGAACAAATTCAGTTAATGAAAGATAAATCAGACAATCTGATCTAATTAACCAGGACGTAGGGACAGACACTAACAGAGTTCAGTTTGGGTCATCTTTTTGCGTGAACGTTGTAGTGGATGATGAGGACAACTCTTGATAAGAAGATATTCACATGCCTACATAAAACTGAGACTTTTTTTGGAGATTCCGTAGATGACCCTCGGGGTCAGCTAATGGACCTAACTGCCTTGTTGAATTTACGACTCTTGTGAGCAGAACTAAATTACGACAGATTTTATTGCCCAACCGACAGTTTGAGTTAACTTATGAATCATTTGGGGCAAGGAGCTGTCAACTGAGCTCCTGCAAAGACTCAAGGAGACATCAGGAGATCTCTACATCATAGAAACCGACAGTTTAAGTCTTTGTTGCACAACCAACACGTGACATACCCGCACATCTCCGGACTGTAAGAGAGGACCACGTTAACTGATGTTCATATTCAAAGCAAAACGTACTTTGAAATGTTGTGTGGAGATTTCATACCTACAGAACTGGAACTTTGCTCACCTGCCGATTTTTAAACCCAAACTCACAAACACAAGCTGTGCCTGTGTGTGTGTGTGTGTGTGTGTGTGTGCGCGTGTATGTGGAGGGGTGTGACCTTTTGTAACCCTCTGCCAGCAGCGTTTTACACACTGAATGAAAATACTCTTAGTACAGAGTTGCATTTTGATATACATCTCCTCTATCTTATCTTAATTATCCGTCCTTTACACTGTTGTGTGCAGCTGCTGTATTGTTTTTCTAATTATAGGTTTTGTTGATAGACGTTTGGTCATATTAAGTACTTTCATACTTTGTTAAAGATTCTATTTGAGTAAAGGTACACAAGCACCAGCATCAAAATACAACAACCTTTAATTATATCAGTGTTTTGACACTGTGGTGTTACACTTACTTATTTTCACACATATTCATTACATTTGTTAAACGTGGTTAATACTGTTTGATTTAGTTAATGATCTGCCAAATAATTATTTGTTTTCTCAGTGTTTGGTTTCGATTAGCAGAGGAGAGCGTCATGGTTTCAAATATTGAAGATTTAAAGGCCTGTAGTGAACTTTATCAACACTTTAGATCTAGACAGTTAAAACAGTAGAAGTGATAGAAGGGAGGAGTGTATTTTTCCCGCCTTAACGGTCAAGCACCACACCCCTTTTTTTTCACAGGAGTTATAACCCCAGTGAAGTCGAAGGACCTGGGTTTTTTGGGGTCTTTTTGCTCTTTTGGCTTTTGCCCTCCCTCAAAGGAGGAGGGCGGATGCCTGCTTGTGCTGCAGCCCTGAGATGCTGTGAGCTGCTGTTTATCTACCTTGAAAGAGAGAACTTTTGAAGCAGCCCGTGCTACACGTGTTCTAAATGACGATTTATAACCAGAAGACTTTGCACGAGAGAGACCGTGAGACAAAGAGAGACTTTGAATGAGACAAAGCCTGATAAGTTGTCACAGTGATCTCATCTCAGCCACGTGAGGTGTCAGAAGATGACCCAGCTGTTCGGGGAGAGAGATGGAGGAATCAAACTCAAGTCAGGTTTGCAACGTTCAAACCGACTGAGGCCGGCCACCGGAACCACATGAGCGTAACTGAGCTGCCCGTCCAGTGTCCTCACAAAGGCCACACTGTAACTTTCCAGAGCAAACCATTTCCCTGGCATCAAGACTTCTGAGGAAGGTGAAACGATCTTTCCTGTGCTTTTACGGGGTTGATGCTCTTAAATGCTAGGGACACATAGGAAGTCTTAGACCTTGGTTAGGATCTCCCATTAATATAATTATGGGTCATTCTTTGATCGGTCCTCTTCTTTATCTTTTCCTTCAGTGTTTTATGGGATAGGTTGCCTCTCCCATTGTTGACCGATGCTTGACACTGACTTCTCTTTAATCTTGACTTTTCATCTGCTTGATCATCTTGCACTATTTCAGTGTATCTGATCGAGTCCAGGTGTCACACCTAATTCAGTCCCTCACTGATTTTCATCCCCTGATTTTTATTATTGCTTCATTTATGAGTTTGTTGTTTCATTCACTCGGTGTCTTTGCTGTATTCACTGTTTCATCATTTATCCATACTTATTCTTAAACTCATTCATTTGTAATTTTAGGAGTAGTATTGCTGTGTAGTGAGTAGTTTAATAAACCTTTCATGTATAAAGACACTTGATCACATCTTGTGATGTGTGTGTGTATAATGTCAGGTCCCTGTACACCTGGAAAAAGAACTCTGTTGCAAATTTCAAATTATGAGACTAGATTAATTTCTAAGGCAAAATGGTCTATCAACCTTTCTATTTTAATGGGTGGTGCTCTGAGGTTTTTAAACTCTAATTTTCAATGTAAACGTATTGTTCCTGATAGCCTTATGAGTTATAGTTATGTATTTTGATATTGATTAATTAATTAATTAATTAATCATTTTAATTAATTACTAATTAATGATTAAATCCCCTATTTAAACCGCTACAATGTAGTATAAAGTGTAGTATAGTGCGGTATAAAGGTATCTGTGGGTTCTCACTATAACCACAAGACAACACTGCATGCATATGTGTTTTGGTTTATCCTGAGCATGATAGTAGAAGAAGAGCGTGTAATAGAGGAGAGAAAAAGAATACTGTGAATGAATACATTATGTTGTCGTTATGTGGAATGTACTCACTAACTATTTTTTATTCTATATTGAGTTCAAAAGAAGTTACTAAACAAAATCAGATTAATACAAAGTGTAATCATTAAGATATTGTTTAACTGAAGATATAAAAAGTCATCAAAAATAACCCAACCATTGGCAACTGCAATATGCTAAAGTGATATGTACATACTTTATTGATTTTCTGTAGAATTCAGCATAATGAGTGCTTTTAAATTTTTACACTTGATGTATATTTGATATATATTTGATGCTAATGTTTTTGTAATTGCACTTACATAAGGTTTTGAATATATGATTTCACAAAATGATCCTGTTTTTAACTGTGTGTCACTCTTAACTGACAAAGCATCCAGTCATTATAGACGAGTAAATGTAATGAAGTACAAAGAATAATATTACTCTCTGAAATGTAGTGGACTAGAAATATAAAGTAACATAAAATGGAAGCAGTAAAAGTGAAATACAAGAACCTCAAAAGTACAGATGTGTATATAAAGTGGTGAATGGCAACATTTACTTTTCACAGTGTTGATAAAATGGAACTGTAAGTATACTTTAATTTGAGCATATCAAGTGTCTTACCTCAGCAGAGAATCACTTGGAGAGGGCAGCCTGATGAAATCTTAGTGTGATTCGGCACTCTGTCATGCTGTAAAGTGTTCTTGGTTTGCCTTGACTTCCTGCTGATGAACATGAGGGTGGTGACTACAGGCAGCAGTTCAGCGTGTGAATCATAGTCACAGGCTGGGTTTTTGTCATTGTTAGCTTGCCACATCCAATGGCAGCAGCGATAGATCTGACTGCAACAGGTACAGCAGGTTCTGTTATGACGAGGGAGAGCGTTGCTGCTAAGCTGTTTTTTTTCACAGCATCCCAAAAAGAATAGTTTGGGTTAGGGTTCTTTCACACACACACACACACACACACACAGACACACACACACACAATTACACATCCACACTTGCATATAATAAATACAATACTATTTATTACATTATTACATTATTATACTATATTTTATATACTGCATACTATATTTTACTAGTAAGGATAAAAATATTGTGTGTTTTTCCTGTTTTGCTTCAGTGTGTATGTTTGTGTTTTGGAATTATGCTTCATCTGTCTAATATTGTAGAAGAGTGAATGAATCATCAACTACTGTGCCAAAAACTCCTTCTCTATTTCCTATTAATATCGTAATATAGGTTATAGTTATTAATGTAATTATTAATCAGAGTTCCAAATTGATAGTTTAGTGTCATTTGAGTCATTTGATTCATAGCGCCATTGCCATATATCCATAATTGTGCACTATAAATTTCAGCATAAATTTTGGTCAACATAAAAGATATTTTATTCCATGTCAGACTAGCCTGAAGTCTTTCAATACCACTAGTTTGTCATATCAGTGGCAATCCAGCTGTTTGTACAAACAAGCGCATTGTGGTGAGAATAAATTAATTTGTAAAGCCAAACAAATCTGAGAAACTATGTAACTGATACCTGCTATTTTATGCCTCATAGTTTTACACTATTGCTGCTTGCTATTCAAGTTGAACCTATTTCAAGTCAGTCTGGCTTTATTTATTTGGCAGACATCCATGCTATGTGCGGTTACAGACTCTCATACTTTCTAACCAGTTGTGTCTCTTCCCACTCAAACATTTCCATATAAAAACAGATAGTAAACGCAGCCACCCAGCTACCACCTGCTGTCTCCACTGCCTGTAATAATTTGATCCAACACTGGTAAAAAGCGACGCCTAAAAGATGTTTTGAATTATGCAGATAGAGAACACTTTTGTCACTTTGCATATACTAACAAAGTGCCTGGTTGTTTAGTTAAAACAATTGTTTTTCATCAGGAATTTGTCATTCTACATAAAAAAAAGATTTATTTATTTTTTTTAATTAACAGTTATGCATGTAAGAGGAACTCATCCTGCAGCTCTTTAGTCACATGGGAGTGATCAGGATGACAAGGTGTCAACCAGACCAGATACTCTTGTCTGTCTTAGCTGTGACGCTGCTTCATGCCACAGTCTCGTCTGTAGTCTCCACCCTCATTCATTACCAGGAAGTCAAACAGAACAAACTAAGATTTCATTACTGTGGTCTCCTCAAATTAATCTCTGCTAAGGTAAGCAAAGTGTTTTTAAAGTGTCATTTTACAGACATTGTAAAAATAAAATGTTAACTATTCTAATACACATGTATAAACTTTTGAGGTACTTATATTTTACTTTTACTTTGACCATTTTATGTTACTTCATCCTTCTGCTCCATTACATTTCAGGGAGTAATATTGTACTTGATTACACTTTTTTGACTTAAGTTATACTTCATTGATTAGAAGTTACAGAGTCAGTTCATTCAAATGCAAGTAAAAGAACAAAAGTATAAGCATCAAAATATACCTCAAGTTACAAAAGTAAAAGTACTCATTTTGCATAAAAGCCTGTTTCATTTATTGTTTCTGTGCCCAAGTCCCTGTCTTTGGTTTTGTTCTTTGTTGATTTTTGATCAATCAGAGGAATTTAATGTATGACTGGATATATGTCAGTATATATGTCTGTTTTTGTAGAGGATTTCAGAATTGTGTTTAAGTTTTAGGAAATATTTTTTTTTGTTTTTATTTTTTGATTCAATACCAGAGGAAGTGGTCACAGTGCTGTGCTGCAGCCACAGAAAAACACCATGATGGACCGAGCTTGTACAAGAAGAGACTACAGCATCATCTTTCTCTTTTTGGCTGTGGCTGTCTTCATCCTTGTCCTACATCACATGGCACTGAAGGTGAGAACTTGGTTTTGCTTGAATGGAAACTTTAAAATATTTAATGTCAGTCAAGTTTTTAGGATATTTCACATCTGTGTTTTGATGCACAATAACATCCATGTTCTTCATTGCAAATTCATGCAATTTGAGTAAACCGTTATATTCTCTATCAGTCCTACATAATTATTTGCCAATAGCAGCAGCTCTTCTAGATAAAGGATAAGACTGACATTATTTTATAGTTCCTGTCTTCTAACTATATATATATATATATATATGGCTGTTTTATGCAGTTATTGCAGTTATGTTTCAGTTGTTAGGGCCTAAGCATCTAAGACCCTATTGAAACTAAAGGAATTATTATCAGCGCAAATTATTTGCACTGATGCATTAATTGCATTTTTGATGCTCAAAAAGTCATGACACTTTGCACAACTGGGAAGCATATGTAACATGCTAAGACGTACAAAAAATTCTGCCATATCCTAAACCCAACAGGAAGTCGCACTAATTTGCAGGAAGTTAAAGTCCTGTAGCTAATGAGGAGAGTGCAAAGTAACACATGCTCATGCTGAACAGACACTCACAGATCAAAACAGCAGACATGCACTGCCCCCCACTATTGATATATTGCAAGATATTGCTGGGGCATTTTCTTTGCCCTATCTTGGGAGGCTTCACAATTGCATCTACTTATTTAGATGAAATAAATAAATTAAATAAAAAAAGACATAAACACAAATAAGTTTAATGGCCTTTACCTCTATTTTCCCCATCAGTGAAGTTTGCAAAATGACTCAGAGTTCCTGATGTTTTGTATATTTAACATGGTTCAATCCAATTTGTGTGCAACAAAATTCAATGCATATTTTGGCAATGCAAATCTTCCTCTGTGATGTCACACCATCAGGCGTGAGACAGACTCGAGAGTGATTCTGGGCAAATGACAAGAAATATCTGAAATCATGAATTTCAACAAGACTTTAAACACACACATACAAAGTATTGAAATTGGAACATCTTGTGAAACTGCAATTTTATTATATGGGTCAGTGTCCCTGCAGTGAACAGATCGATAGTGCTTATTCAGCTATTTTGTGTTTTTGGCTTGAAAAATGTTATTCTCTGTTTACTTAACTTATTTTCAGTGTGTTTATTTAATGTAACTCTGTCACCCTTTTTCGAGAGCACCGTCCCGTTTCAACATAAAGTTTCCAATGATCCCAACATGCATCACGGCCTCTGCACCTTCCAGCCACTGTCTCCTGAGGACACTGTGGAGGAACGCCTCCTTTTAGACTCCATCATTTGGCCTAAAACTCCATTTTTGCCAGATCCTCTTCTTGTGGAGCAGACCAGTGATCCAGCTCACAGCACCTTCACCATTCTCCCAAGGAGGGGAGGAGGACAGTGGCGTGTAGGGGATCAGCTGGAGGTCATGATAAAAATGTCAGATTTCCAAGGCCGTCCCAAGAAGTTCGGGGGGGACTTTTTACTTGTGAGGCTGCACAACATGGATCTTGGTGCAGGTGTGGCTGGACAAGTGGTGGATCATCTCAATGGGAGCTACTCTGCTGTGTTTTCTTTAATCTGGGAAGGAGGAGCGCAGGTTGAGGTGAAGCTATCATGTTATATGTGTTTTTACTTAAAGTGTTTAATCATCTCAGAGACAGTTCACAAAACTTTTCTCTTGTACTTGTTTTTAGTTGTGTTCACTTTGTTAATAAAAACTCTGGTTCTCTTTCTGATCAGGTGACGCTGGTTCACCCTAGTGAAGCTATCCCAGTGCTGGAAAGGCTGAACAGTGAACAACCTGACAGAGTTTCTTTCAAGAGCCTCTTCCGTTCAGGCTCACTCTCTGAAACTACCATCTGTAATGTGTGCCTACGTCCAACCCAGCCAATGTGCAACTACACTGACCTCCGTACAGGCGAACCTTGGTTCTGCTACAAGCCAAAGAATCTGAGCTGCAACACCAGGATCAACCACGCCAGGGAAACATTCACACACAATATCAATTCCAACGAGGAGAAGCTTTTTCAGAGGTGAGGGAGCAGAGAGACCAGAATGACTTGCATTCATACATTGTTTGTTACCTGTGTGTCTCTTTGTTGGGAGGTTCCAGAGGTTTCTAACTACAGGCAGTTAGGATTAAATGTAAGATGTTCACAGTGTAAGAAAATACAAATCAAACTAATCCGTCTGAATCCCACTAGTTGACTTCCATGAAGAAAATATGCTGAAAGATGCTACAACAGTCAGTAGACCTGAGTGGAAGTAGAAACTCAAGTGATAATTGTTCAGCACTGCAAACAACATCTAGCACTTTGAAAATGAATATATATATATCAGTGCAGCTTTACCTCACAGAATGCCTTTTGAAGCTACGTTTTGTGCAATGTTGAAAGAACTTTCAAGCAACTTAGTGCTTCATATTTCTAGCTGTAACTCAATGAAATTTTTCAGATTTTTGTCCTCCTTTCTTCTATTTATATTGTTCATATTGAAAATATTTTATTGTATGTGCTTTTCTTCAGTGGTGTCAACTTAAAAGTCTACATTCAGGCTTCAGGACCTGCCAGTGTCACAGTGTTACCAAAAGACGAAGGTAAAACATTATCACTCCTACCGCCGCAACAGCCACCAGTAACATTTCCTCTCTCTCTGTCCCTTCTGGTGGAATGTGAGGAGTTCAGATGACTACGTAAATGTAGGAATTTTAACGCAGCACTGCTTCACATACAGAAGGCCGCAGCAGAGATAGACACATATGTTAAACAGTGGAGACAGATGTTCAGAAATGGAATGTAATGAGCGACTGAACACACAATATTGACATATTACTTCATTTTTTTTTATTTCAGGAACCTTTATGTGCAGAAAATATATAATCTATGACACAAAAGTGAACAACTGTTTAGAGCTCCCCCTGAACGTCTCAAGGGAGGCTTTCAGGGGAGCTGAGCTCCCCATAGCTCCCTCGTTATTCAAACTATGCATACACACAGATTCGCACTCGCTTGATACGGTTGTCAGCCAGCAAGGTGAGGAACGTTTGCACCTCCTTGAGGGACCACAGCGTGATCTTTCCAGTTGCCATTTTGGAAAAGAAAAAAATAGATACAACACTCTGGCTGCAAAATATAGGAATAGTATTCCGTGAGTGCTGCACATTGATGAACATTAGGTGAATTGAATGATTGAGACTTCCCTATTGTACCCATCTCTTTCTGTTACTGACACAAATACAATCACTGACACAATACAAAATACTCAAGCTTTTTCCTCTGGAACCAGAGGGGATGCCTAAAGGTCCAAGCGTATGGGTTTCCAGGGGAAGGGCGGCCTTATCTTGAAGCAATGAAGAGGACCAAGGCTGTCTGGCAGGCGATGGAAAATCAGAGAATCTTTCTTCCAGTACAGTCCTTACAGACCTTATTTTTAACCCAAAGTCAACAAATTTCCTCTGTGTAATACAGTCAAATAGAACTAAAAGAGGAAATATTAATAGAATATTAGAAATTTAAGAACATTAAAAACTGCTGCCAACAGCCAAAAAATAAGTCAAAACAACGCCGCAAGAAGCTCTCCAAGTTGAAACACCCCAAAAATGCTTCCAGCTGTGATTCTGCTTAGCTTTTTTTTGTTTAGCACACAGATGTGCTTTCCTGCGAATGGGACAATAAGTACAATTGTTACATAGTTCCTGTTACACACTCTTCTTACATTTCCTGCTGAATTCACCCAGCCTTCAAACACAGACAAAAACTGAGATTCTGGTTACATCTCGCTCTCCGACAAATAAAACTAACACAATGAAGAAAGAGATCATAGTTGGATGAAATAAAAAGGAGTTTAGAAAGAATCTGGCATGCTAAAATCTGTCGTTGTTTCTTAAGTAGCAATGATGTGTAGTTGATGAAGGAACCGCCGCTGACACCGACTTGGTTGCATAAGAATTAATTTATTACAACAAAGTTCAGCATCCACCAGGCACCATGGTCTGCCTGGGAGAAGATTCGGGACCAATGTGAATCTCTCTCTTACAACTCATGCATATCTTCTTATATAGGTACAAGCATCTATACATTCATCAGTAAACATTCCTCACCTATTGTATTTTAATCACAAAAATAACCCCCAAGGGCCACAGTCCCTGTCATGTAAGCCTAGTATCAATATTTTACTCATCTGACTCCGAGACGTAATCATTCCTAGACCTCTGACCTCAAGATAAGCAAACAGAGCATAATACACCTCACATGTTCTGTCATCACAATGGATGTGGGCACTGTTTTATATTTCAATACATTTCTACATACACTCTAATGATGGTCACTATTGCACTGAATGTGTACCAATACATTGCTGAAAAAGTCCAACAAATGTGCTACACATGGGTTAAAATAAATAAAACTCATCAAGTTGTTTTCAGAAATAACAAAGAAAAAAATTGTGACACATTGGTGACACATTTAATGTACAAAGAAATATATATATTATATTATTATATTATAGTGTTAACTCTTGGCCCAAGATGTTGTCAAGGTGTGTTCTTACACTGACGTCAAGGCCTGTAAGACATACAGAAATGGGCGTGTGCACAATAATAACAAGCTCTCTGTTCTGGGTACATTGATGGGTGTCTGTTGTTATTCCTTCATCAGAAACGGACACAACCACACCAGTTTTCCTGCTCTTAAGATGACTCCATCAGCATATATTTGAAAGTAACTAACTGACCTCAAGCAGAGTGCCACAGATTAAGCAGGTTAGAAAGAGGCCTGGTCTTTGGTCTTTTAATGGGATTTGTATTTAATAAAAAAGCATAAAATAACCCCACCTTTATCCTTAAACTTCCTCTCAGGTCTACCAGAAGTGAAGAGCAACAATGTCACATCTGGTTCTTTGGGCTATTACTACCAAGGTGTATGGCGAGCACTAAAAGGCACCACAGTCCCCCAGTTCAACTCCTCCTCTGCCATCACTCAGTGCCTAAAAGGCAAGGTGGTCCACATGTATGGAGACTCCACCATCAGGCAGTGGTTTGAATTCCTCAATGCAACACTACCAGGTAGCTGATCTGCAGGGGTTTCTGGTGACAGTTTGATTTTGTTCACACTGCAGCTTTATCTGTTCCCTCTGTTGTACTTTTAGATCTTAAGAAGTTTGAACTGCACAGCTTGCAGAAAGTTGGACCTTTCATCTCCTTGGACTATGCAAACAAAATCATGGTGACGTTCCGCTGCCATGGTCCGCCTATCCGTTCTTGGACAGTACCTACCATGGAGATGCATTACATTGCCAATGAAATAGATGGCTTAAAAGGAGGCCCCAACACTGTTGTAGTTTTTGGAATCTGGGCTCACTTTACCCCTTTCCCCATTGAGGTCTACATCCGGCGGCTGCAGAGCATTCGTAGGGCGGTGGTCCGGCTGCTAGACAGGGCTCCGGGCACGCTGGTCGTCATCCGCACAGGGAACCCAAGAGATTTGTCACTTGATGTGTCACTAGCCTTCAGTGACTGGTACTCGCTGCAGCATTATAAGGTGCTCAGGGCCATGTTCAAAGGACTCAATGTTCGTCTGGTTGATGCATGGGAGATAGTTGCTGCCCACCACCTGCCACACAGCATCCACCCACCATCTCCCATTATTAAGAATATGATTGATGTTCTCTTGTCCTACATATGCCCTCAAAAGGGTGGTTAGATGTGTGAATGTAGGGCTGCACTGGATCCGCCACAAAATTTCAGCGGTGAGAGCAGCGTTTACGTCACATTGACCACATGGACCATAAAAACACTAACAAGTCAAGAAAGATTGGTTAAAAAAAACTGATGAATGTCATTCAGACTTACATTAAATCCTTTTGTGCTAAGGCGGCTTGATTACTTTAAGTCCTTTATCCAGCAAGTCTTGAATACTGAAATGCTCTTAGTAGTTGCTTTTGCCTCAGTGTTATCTTTATTACTATCTGTGGAAGACTCATTAATCACATCCATTGATATATGACTCATTTGATTTCTGTGTTTAAAAACTGCTAAAATACCCCAACTCCAATATGCAGCAAGCTTTTTATTCTTTAGTAGTTTGTTGCTTAGCTACTTACAAATGATCAAAGATTGGCGTGCACCACGTCACCTATCTCACAGATCTAAGTTCTTTTGATATTTTCCGGGGCCTGACAGAATCACATCCAAGGCCTCCCTTACTTTCATTTAGGAATTTATGGTACTTTTCATTATTTTGCTCTCATGTCATTCCCTTTGCCTTATTGTTACCCATATTGCCAGGGCTGGAGCATGCACTTTTGCTGCTCTAGGCAATAAACTTTATGCTCCCTCAACTGCATTATTTGGAAAAACTTTTCCCCTCTATCACAATCTTTTCTTTGAGGTTTGCTCCAACTTTCAATGTTCCATTCCTTCCTGTAATATTTTGCCAGAATTACAGCGGCCAAGGGTGATCATGTATAAATTGATCTAAGATAAAAAAACATAACAGCTAGAATATACTTTTTTGTGGTAGAAAGCAAAGGCTTCCATCTTTTGTGTCATCACACTGTATGCTCGTAATGACGTTATTATGATACATTACCTGCTGTGCAAAAAGGCAGTTGAACCAGAGGAATGAACGATGAGTCCATCACAGCACCTTTTTGCACCCTGCTCATAAAAATGAGCATATTTTCAAAAACTAATATACATTCAATTAACCCACTGAATGTTCAGAAATATTTTGTTCATGAATCTATAGTACATTTAAAAAATCGTTAATCAATATGTTTTGTGTTTCTGTTTTGTAGACTTTTTTATTTTTTCATGACAACTTTAATACTTTATTATTGTGGTTACTGATTTAGATTTGAAGAAATTACATCACAATAAGCAAAACTACCAGTGCAGGTTGGACCAGAGTTCAAAGGGTTAACCCTTTAAAGCCTGAATCGTCATCAGTTCTTTTGTGCTGCATTTTGACACATTTCACAAGCTTTTAAACATTTAGAAGCAGAAAAGATTGGTACGATTTTTTTTTTTTTTTTTTTCAAAAACAGGTGATCAGCAATATAGCATAAAATGTACTGCAAAAGTAACAACTTCAAAAAACATCTTTAGTAAATTATAAAAAATCAAGAGGAAAATTTTCAGTACTTATATATAAAATTCTGTAATTATACATTTAAAACTAGGTTACCGGGAAAAAAAAAGATATTTAATATAGTTATTTCTGTATTACACTTTGTTTTTATAACATTTATATCTTGCTTATATTGGGTCATTTCTCGCTGTGTATTGCTTTCTTTTCTTCTATTGTTTTTAATTATACTTTACTACTACTATACTATTTTGTTTTTAAAGATATCAAGCCAGTTGGGGTTAAAATACAGAAATCAAATGAGTCATGTGTAATATACGTATTTCAACGTATGTGGTGTGATGGTCCCTCTGCTAGGTTTCTGTGTTGGGTTCCTCTGCTACTGCTGATTGTTTTCTGATAGCAGGGCAGCAAACCTGATGAGCCAACACAATATCATGGGCCACACCTGAGCCTGGTGTACTCCACGCACATAAAAGCCCCAGCAGTCAGTCTTTGGCTGGCAGACCTCCTCGTCACTCCTTTGCTCTCTTTATGTTTGCAGCACAACACCCCTGCAGAATACTATCACTGACCCCTACACCACTGACTGTACAGTTTCTGTTTATACAATTCGCTGATTTTGATTACTTTTACTTAATTCTTCTTTTTTTTCTTTTGTCCAACCTAAAAGCCAGGCTGTGACACCGGACTAAAGTTACTAGCTTGTCCTGTAAGTGAGTTTAGACGGTTTTGACAAGTATTTAAACCTTTGAAATCTGAACAAGTTAGTTTGATTACTTAAAAATAAATGGGGAAAAATGCAGTGAGCAACTTGACAAGAAATGTCCTACAAAATAAATAGAGTTGAAGATTCTCAAATAATAAGGGAAATGTCAAGTTCTAATTATATAGTTAGAAATCTTTTACAGAAAATAAATAGGTACATTAAATTTGAAGCATTTTAAACGTACTTAGCTTATATTTATGTTGTTATGTTTTCAATCATTCTTTTTTTATGCTTTTTTTCTTTTTACTTTCTGGGGGACATATTTTTGGGTAATTTCATTGTTACTGATGTTACATCTTGTAACTTTTGTCTAACATCTTGCAAATTTAAGGGCCATTTCTAAAGTTGCTCATTGCTGTCTTCTCGTGTTTTTGAGCAGTTAAAGAAGAGAAATCGGGTTTCACGGGGTTAAAGATGATGAACGCTGGGATTCAGGAACTTCTAAGTAAAGGCATACAAAATGCCCCCTTTAAGACATTAAAATGTCAGAAGTGTGGACGTGATAGCTTTGAGCAAGGAAAACAAAGGTGTAGAAGATTTAGCAAAGATTATAATGTAATGAAGTGATGAAATGTTGAAAGTCAGACGGGTAAAAAAAAAATCAAGAGAAAACAGCTGTAAAGACTTTTGAATTCAATTAGGACCTGAAACATCCCCCCAAAGAGGTCTGGAATCTAGTTCACTGAATGATAGGAATATCTCAGCTGTCAGTGATTCCTGTCCCCCATCCTGATGAGGCTTTAAATAGTATATTTCCATTTGTAAACTGGGGTGAGACTTGCTCTCTAGCTAGCGAACACCAGACTTCCACTTTCATGTGGAAGTCTGGTGTTCGCGTCCCATCTGAATGTTTTTTTTTCTACCCTTTAACATGTCCCATTTTTCTCATACTAACCATCTATGTCTTTTTTGTTAAATCCCAGGCATGTGCTTTTTTGACATCCCAGCACTTGTTGCCATGTGTTTTTGTTGCCTAAACATAACCAAGTGTAGCACAATCCCACCATGTGCTTTTGTTAAAATCCTGGCCCTGACCACTGAATTTTGTAAAATAGCAGATAAGAGACCAAATAGTACAGCTACTGGGAAAAAAAAGTTTATTTTCTGTTCAGCCCGGTCTCTTAGAATTTAAGGTAATATACAAGTAATTTGAAACTGCAAATACATTCTGAAGGAAATGTAATGCCCAGTCATCTGACTTGTCCCTCATTGTAATCTTCTGCGAAGGGTTGTGCAGAGTCCGAACATCAAGGTGCAAAACTTGTGTTTTAATCATCTAGTCCTGATTTCTTCCTAAAGACTAGATTAAGTTCACTACATCTTTTGATTTCTCCCCTTTTTCAAAGCATGGCACTCTTTTGCTGAGAGAAAACAAATCATGCTTTAACAGACTATGAAATGAAAAATAGACAGTATTAACCAATTTTAACTGTCAAATGTGCAACACTTACAACCAACAGTCACTCCGACCAATAGTGTAACTTCACTCAGTCACTTACTCACTCACAGACAAGACTTTCGATATTTCAGGGCTGGCCTCACCTTTGTGATGCAGTTAAATACCAATGGTATACTGGCAGGTGCCCATTTTCTTCCTCAAAAGAGAGCCTGTTGTCTCCACTGCCTATTGGAATCAAATCCATTGCTGCTGTTTATGTCAAGCCAATAATAGCTGAAACTCATCCCTCTGACTATATCTTGAAAATATTTTGAACCATGCAGCTAGACAGCATTCTTGTTACATGACATATCATAGCAATTGTTCAGTGTATTTGTCCTTTCTAGATAATTGGTTGTCATTGTCTTGGGAATTTTCCATACCAAATTAAAATGAGATCAAGTTTTGTAACTCAGTGGCACGCCCGTAATTTTTAATACTGGAGCCCAACTGGAGCATTGACTTGTGCAGGGGTGGCATGACGTACAGCACTGTTGCGGGCACGTGCATCAGCATAGCTTTAATTTTACACTTTTGTTTCCACTACCCATACCTACTTTAATTACTGATATTGCAATGCCTTATATTCCTGTTTATAGTTTAGTGAAAAGGAAAATAGACCCAACAATCACAACACAAATGGAAAATAAAGCTTCTATACTTTATTAAAGAAATTGTTCCTCCAAAAGTAAATAGTACAATAACAAGTAAGTAGCGCCAACAAAATTGAAGTGTCAAAAAAAATGTTTTTATTAATTTTGTTTTTATCTCATCCTGAAATCTCTATTACCTGCCTGACTAAATTAATCTCTTCATTCAGCGCCTTCTCAGGGTACAAAATCAATCTAGGAAAGTCCAAGGCCATGCCACTGGGGTTGTTGACGTCAGTTCAAGTCGTGGCAGAGCCCTTTCCTTTTCGCTGGTCCCCTTCTGGTTTCATTTACTTGAGAGTGCATATAACACCAGCATATGAGCAGATGCATAAATCTAACTTCCCTCGTCTTCTGGACGCCATAAAGACAGACCCTAGATTGTTGGGCCCCCTTACCCCTCTCCTGGCTGGGTAGAATTGCTTTTATTAAAATGAACATTCTACCTAGACTGCTATACTTGCAGCAAATGATTCCTATTTTGTTATCAAACAAGATTATTAAGGTGCTGGAAGGCTGGCTAGATGCCTTTATCTGGTGCAAAAGGAAGCCCCGACTACAGATGACAAAACTTCAAATGGCTGGTTCTGATGGTGGTTTAGATGTTCCCAATGTGAGAATATATCAGCTTGCAGCACACCTACGGGTGATAGAAGACTGGCTTAAACAAGATCCAGCCTCCATTTGGCTTGATATTGAATTATCTCAGTCCATATGCCCCCTGTTTAATGTACTGTTAGTGAATAATTCTGGTATAATTAAGAAACTCTGTACTAATCCTGTTACTTTAAGCACAGTGAAAGCTTGGAGGTCCATTCGCACCACAGAGGGCCATGTTCACCTAACACCTCCTCTTACTCCTGTTTTGGATGGCCTAGACTTCTTGCCAGGCTGTCATTACAGGGGATTCAAAACTTGGTATACTTGTGGGCTGGCAAAACTGGGAGACTTGTTTGCTGGTTAGACTTAGCTCTCCTTTCAGCAGTTACAGCAGCGATATGGATTACAAAAGAGTGCGTTTTTCAGATACCTATAAATCAGACACTTTGTTTTAAAAGACACTGCTTTGTCCTCATCTGTGGAAAGTACCGTGTCTCCTCAGATATCTAGGAAACGCATTAGTGTTTTCTATAAAGCACTTACTTCCAGTCTACCTCCAACCTCCCAGGCCACCAAAGAAGCCTGGGCGAGAGACCTGGGCATCTCTATAGACAAATCAGCCTGGCAGGAAGTGTGGACCCATGCTATGCATATTTCTGTTTGTAATCAAGCTAAATGTACTCAGTTTAGGATTGTGCATTGTGTGCATATTACACCTGTTCTCAAAAACAAACTGCACACTATGTTGGAAATGTAACACTAAAACGTGTGATTATATGCATTGTCTTTGGTCATGTGCAAAACTACAATGGTACTGACTTGACATGTACGTAAACTGCCCATTATTTTTGGGAAGTCAATACTGCTGGACCCCTATGTGCCTCGTACTAGGTCTCCCTGATGTTCAAATTATGAACAGCAAACATAAGAGACTGTTCAAATTACTGACCTTTGCCGCAAGGTAAGAACACACTGCTCTTTTGGGGCAAGGATCCCATCCCAACAAAAGAATCATGGCACAATGTTATTATGGACTCTATTCCCAATGAATGTATTACATGTGTGCTTCACTCAATAGTGGACACTTTCCATAAAGTCTGGGACCCATACTTAAAATATATTGGACCTACTCTGTCGTCTTCCATATTACTAGGATATCCTACACCGGCCTAGCCTGCCTATGTGAATGTCAGTTTGCTGTAAAATCTGTACTTTGGGGGAGGGGGAGTGGTGGTGATGGAGATATTGCCCGATAGTACTTACCACTTACTTTTATTTTCTTGTCATGCCTAAGCTTTTTTATCTGTTATGTGTTGTTATTGTTTATTTAAAAAATGATATATGTTTAATAAACATATTATATTTAAAAAAAAAAAAAAAAAGGTTGATTTACATTGGTTTACAGTGACTTCAACACTGATTTGCTAAAGTCTAATGATCATATGACAATGGCAGAATTTGTAAGTGCTATGTTTAGTTTAAGTTTTCATCCGTTAATTGTAAAGCCTGACAGAATAACTGTCACTGCTTGATAGTATTCTTGTAAAAATAACTGATAGGAAGATAAAAAGTGGACTATTAGAGACTGATGTAAGGAATTATCTGTCTGTTGTTGCAATGTTAGAAATGGACAATATGTTAACATTAAGAGGGAATGGGCAGACTCATAATTTGATTAGAATAAAATCACCAGAATCCATGATTGCTTTGTAATTCAGACCTTATAAATCATGATTGGCAGGAAGTTTATGTAGAGGACACTATTAGCTCAAATGATGCATTTTAAGAATTTTGATGTCTGGTGACCATCATTTTCCGTTGACAAACATTGTGCTAAATTTTAAAAAGAGTGGAAAACAAAGGGGACAAAGTCATAAGGAAAAGCTTATATAGAAAAACATAGTCTGTACAGGGAATTGGTTAAGCATTGAATACCGGAAAATAAAAACAGACTGACTATATGACTATATAACGAGATTGCAAAAAAATATATATATGAACAGTTGTTACAAACCTATCAAAATAAAGGCTACCTGGAGTGTGCGTAATGATCTAAATAAAAATGGTAGTAAAAAGATTTTCCAACATACATTGCTGGAAATGGCAAGTCAGTTATTCAAAATATAGAGGGCATTGTCAATGAGTTTAATGATTTCTTTTTTTTTCAATGTATTTTGGCAAAAGAAATTAACCTTCTTAGAAATGGAGATAATCATTTTGATTTCGCTTTTAATAAGAGCAATTGAATGTTCCTTGATGGAGTTTATGAGAGTGATGTCTTGAAAGTGGTCGGAAAGATTAGGAATAAAAATTCTTTGCATGGTAAAAGTATTGCTATGTCACATATAAAAGAAGTAACTGTGTCCTCAAATCACCTACTTAAATATACAATGAATCTTTCCTAATAGGAACTTTATTTCAGAGATATTGTGGGATAAAAGTGAAAGTTGACAGAAATAAAACAAATCAAAGTGCAGATACTCTGCACAAAAATTCTATAAGTATTAATTCTTCATCAAATTTTACCACTGGAAGTGTTTTATAGTTTGTACTGTAGCATAGAATCTAATCATGCATCTTGCTATTGTATTCTTTTGTTTAGGGTGAGTAATCTCAGTCCGATTTATACTGTATATGATGATGCTGCCTAATAAAGTACCAGGAACTTGGGCACCAGTCAACAGCAACTCAACCCAACCCAGTCAACCCAACATTCTGGTTCAACAGGATTTAAATTGCTTAAAGTGTTTGTCATGTGAACAAAAGGCCAAACCCTTGTGAAAGTTTAACTTTTCCTTGAGGGCAATTCATTAGCACATCTACAGTCGCCATTTCAAGCTAATGCTCTTCCTCAGACTTAGCTCAATGTATAAAGACGCCATCTTTGAATAGGTCACATGATTGTCACATGATTGTACAGGTGAAGTACAAAATCCCCACAAATTACTTGTGGGGGTTTTGTACCTCGTTAGTGTTGTATATGGCTATCCTTTCGGTCCAGCACTTGCTTTAAATGGTTTTTGTATGTGCCAATTATTGTTTTTGCAATATTTGTGAATGACAGCCATACCTTTGGGAAGGTTCTGAACATCTTCTTGCTCACTTGGATTGGGTCATTCCACGTTTTCCGCTTCCCCCTCGTACCATATCCTAAATCCCACCTGAGAGTTCTCCTGGGTAATGATGGCCTTGCTAAGAGCATTGCACCTTCTGCTCAGCTCCAATCTGGGGAACCACAGGGTCTTTATTTAGTAACATACAAGATGGGCAGTAGTGCTGACTTTGACTGTGCTTAATAATTTGCAACAGCTGATACAGCTGCAGCTAAGTAGTGATTTTTATTTTGTGTTCCCCTCTTGAGCATAGCTTCATGCACAGTGTATCTGAACTACCATTTAAGTCATGATCAATGTACATTCCTATACTGTGACAATGGACCTCATGCAGGAAACCATATACCAACATTTTTTTCTTGTCTTTGCTCTTATCTATGATTTGTTCTTATTTTAATAACAAAAATATTAATAATAATAATACATTTTATTTATAGAGCGCCTTTTACAATGCTCAAAGACGCTTAACTGAAACAAGAACAATGTCAATTAAAGTCAGTAAAACCATACAGAATGAATAAAATCAGTAAAAGCAAGACATACAAGCAAGAAATATGCATCAATCAAACATTAACATTATGTTAGTACCCACTGATTTTTGCCAGTCACCGATGTTTTCTTATTTTTGCTTTTCTTTTAGGTAAGAGTACAATTTTACATGTGGTCGAGAGCGCTCTTACAAAAACAAGAGAAAAACATCTGGCGTTTACAGTCTGCAAATTGTTGCCCAGCACAAGGAAAACATTTTTTTTTATTTGCGGAACATTTAGAAAATGCATGAATATCATTTGATCATATTTAGATTATTTTTAGAGTAATTAAAATGACTGGAGTATTACATTTCAGGCCTAAGGTGCTAAATACTACGAATCTTATTGCATACATCACAGTTACTGTGATCTCAGTTACTCTGCTGACCAGTCCTGGAATGTAACTAACTAACTAAGTACATTTACTCACGTACTGTACTTAAGTACAAATCTGAGGAACTTTAATGCTACTTGAGTATTTTAATACTTATACAATATATATAACATGTATATATAACGAATATAAAAGTGCAGCTGAAGACACTAGTTTATCAATGATAAAAAACTAACTGATAACTATTTTAATCATTGTTTAAGTCATTTTTATGCAATACACATTTCAGGGTTTAAGCTTCTCATATATACTGTATTTGTGAGGACTTCTGAGGGCTGCTTTTCCTTGTAATTATTTTTGATTTACTTGATTTATTAAAACCTTTTTGATTTTGTACTTTTACTTTTACTTTTAATACTTTAATACTTGACAATACGTGACTTTAGCTGATGAACAAAAATGTCACTCGGGATGAGGCAGTGATGATGTTTGCTCTCACTGGCAGCTTTCGCAGAGTTCAGAGGGCCGAAAGTGCCTTTTCTTGGGACGAGGCAGTCTGGGAGGAGTCACATCGCTGCAGAGGGAACGTGAGAGAAACAGGACAGGTGAGTATAACTGTGGATGCCAGAGATGAAACTGATGATCAAACTTGCTCTGTGCCCACGTTTGGCGCTAAAACAGTAGCACTCTGACTTAACTAGTTATCGGTTCCCTGTATCAGGCAGTGGTTTAAGAAGAAAATCAATTTGAACAGTTTTACAAAACAAATTTTCTTGTCAGCTATTTTATAGCAAAGTGGTGTTTTACAAATGATTTTTTTTAAAAATGTCTCCTCTAATATCCACACCATAAGATTGCCTAGTATTACATGATGAATCAAGAAACTGAAGCACAAAAATTCATATGGTGCCCTATCAGACATATTCACACATACCTGGGCAAAAACAGCATTATCAGTCTGTTTCTCTTAATCTCAAAATCATCTTTCGCTGCTTTGTGTGTTTTGGAAAGGAGCACGACATAAGCAGAGTTTGAGAAAGATTGCCGAGAAAGAGTGCAGGGAAAAGTGACAAAAATCTGTGTTACATGACTAGCATACCTGTATCTTTTGCTCCCGTCAGCACACAATGTACAAAATCCTTACTGTAACATGTTCTATGGGTGGATGGGAAATGTAACTTCATACTTACTTGTTGTCCACCATGGACAGTGATTACCAGGCACCCCAAACAAAAGATGCTGAACCACAAGAAGAAGATAGGCTTCAATGCCTGCCCCCCATACTTCTCCATTCACCTTCTCATCTCACACTCTGTCTCTCAAGAGCTGCAATCTCTGGCCTTTCTACTATCTTATGTGTTATTTGGCTCACAGCCCTGTTTACGCCTTGTATTAAAAAGCATCCTGAGTGATCAGATCACACATTGACAGTTGTAAGTGCAGGTATGGTAGAAACCTCAAAAAGAGCAACTTTGCACAGATGTGCAATACATGTGATGGTTTCAGAACAGATCAATACAAAATTTTATTTAAATCACAAAATTACAGTGATCTTTATGACAAAATTATACATAAAGGGAGAAGCAGGGAAAGAAAGAGTGGGAGAGATGCACAGCAACAAAAAACAACAACAGAAATAATAATAGTACTAGTTGGCTGTATGATAGTTGGTTATATATGTCATGAATGTGAATATATGTGTATAATAATAGAAGAAGTATGACTAATAATAGTAGTAGCAATAGCGTCAGTGGCGGCGTTGTTATAGGTGATATCCAGTCTTTAGGTCATGACGTAACACCTTTTCAAAATACTATTTCCAGTTCCAAACCTCCTATTGTTTACAATGCTGCAGTCCTGTGTTTGAACAGATCCTGGTCCAAAAAAAGACAGAATTGATTAAAAAATCCCCTTTTAGCTGAGAAAACAATGGTAGAAACCTCGGGAAGAGCATCTGGGGAAGGATCCATCTTCCAGGATAGACATAGTCATGACTGGTTTTGGCTTTGGCTGTCCTAACCAAGAAAGAGCACAGTTATATTACATATATTGCTGTCTACAGCCAGGTAACCTTACCTGTTAATATGCCTTTATTATATGTCAACCTCCTTAACTTCACCACAACTCCATGACCAATAACTGATAGTGTCATCTGGATTTAAGTTCAAAGTTTAAGCAGACCTCTTCAGCCAGCTCAGCTCACCTGCCTCACAGCTGCAGCTCATTATCAATCAGTCCTGCATATAAGCCTCTCCAGCACACTCACTCACTGCCAGATTGTTCTACTGCGTCATGCGAGACTTTCCAGCGTTCTTCTGCCAGATCTCCCGAAGCCGACTCTGTCTGTCCCCGACCTGCTCTCCTCGTCTGCCTCCCGGTATACCTACCTGCCTTTTGTCCCCGACCACATGCTCTGCTTCAGCGTTCTGGAATCAAACTGCTCTGCTGGTAACGACTTCTCTGCCTGGCCTCGACAATCCTCCTGCCTGTTCCCCGTCGGTACTGCTGCCTTCGCGGACTGCTCAGCTGGCAACGAACCCCTCGCCTGTCTCCGACCATCCCTCCGCTCTCTCCCCGACGGCACCTCCACATGAACTGCCGGCTCGTCGGACTACGGGGCTTCCTCCTCGCCGACCACGTTTGCAGTAAGCTTCGTCTCTTCTCCTCATCTGAGCCCCAGAGACTGTGCTAGGGCTCTCCGCCCGAAGAACGAACTTTACACGATACTCACTCATTCTGCTTCAGACCTTGTTTGTGTTGGTATAAATAAAAGTTATTACCAACTGTTTCTGAGTGCCTGTGTACTGCATTTGGGTCCAAATCCCACCCGTTTCACTTTTGAGATGTTAAGGACAGTAGTTCTTGATTGAAATTCACTTAAAAGTAATTTGCATGTAAAATACTGATTTCATAACTAATAGTGTGTTTAGAATTGTTAAAATAATCTGAGGCACTCTAGAGTGTAATTATTTCAAATGCATTTATTATCCCATGACCATATAGTCTTTAACATATTGGAAAGTAGTCACATGTACAGCCAAGTAAGTAGTCACATGTTAGTATGGAGAGGTAAAATCACATGACAGACCATGTTCAGCAGAATAAACCACACATCCAAACCATCACAGAATATAATGAACACATAAAACAATTTCTACAAAACATTTTTATAACATCTTAGTTTTATGTTTTCAGTGCACACAGGCAAAATAGCCCTTAGCATTTTTGGGATATTTTTGGATAGAAACATATACATATGCCCTGGTTTGAATTGGGAACTTGGCTTCTCTCCTTTTTTGTAATAGTCCATGGTCCATTGAGAAATGTCAGGTGTTGTCCCTCCTGTTTGTACTTTTAAATATAACATTTAAATATTAATAAGTTCTAAGATGTCTTGCATTCTTTCATGTGTTTATTGTAGTTTTGCCTTGACATAGGGCTAAAGATGAGCTGCACCTGGAAAGTGGATGATATCAGGCAGCAGGTTCGGTTTTGATTAATAAATGAAAACCCTAACCATGAAAAATCAAGAAAATCGAGGAGTGATTTTTCATTTTTGTGTTCTTAAATTTGATCAATGTAGACACAATAGTCTCAGCTACACAATGTTAGTACCTTGATCACCAAAACAAATTCCTCGTATTGTGTTAACTATACCTGGCAATAAATCCTTTTCTGATTCTGATTCTGATTCTGATGAGAAACTGTGATCAAAGATGTGCTGTGTTTCGGTTGAATTCAAATGTATTTGAAAGAATTCGGAAGAAGGGCACGAACTGATAGACCCCCTGATATACCCTGGTCAGCAGCAAATCTCCTTCTCTGCTCCTCTCTAATCACACAGAGAGCTCTGTCCCTGCTTGCTTGTGTGTCTCTGACTGTGTATCTGCATCTGTGTGTGCTTCTCTGTGTGCATGTCTGTCAGTATGCGTGTGTGCTCATCTTTCTTCCCCTCTATTTAGACACAACTGACAAACATTGTGTAAGCAGTAGATGCATATTTTATCATTTAGCATGATCAGGTCATGTATATCATATATAATTATGATATTATATGATAATTATATTGTTCATAATAGAGTATTAAGTCTTTTTTCCTTCCATATTCACTCGCGGCTCCAAGAAAACATAGACCAGGTGCCAAAAACATAGCTGCAGATCATGAGCGTGCCGTGTGAATGGTTTGACTGCTCAGCATGGGCACTGAAAGCACGTAGCCAGCGCTCCATGGAAAATCGACACACTGCATGGCTGTTTCACATCTAGTGTGGATCTGGTGTTATGCTCCAGGACTAAGCGCTACAGTACTGGCCTCCTGTTGTGGTTCAGCCAAAACCTTCTGTAAGAAATGTTAAATGAGGAACAATAAACTTTAACACACTCACAAAGCAGAAAGGAACTGTTTTCCCTGGAGCTCCACCCATTGATCAAGCTTCATTTTGCTTGTTCTAACAAAATCCAGCCAAACCTGGTAGTAGGAACTACTGTAAACCTGGTTTGCAATCTCCCAGGTGAAGCCTGAGAATCCCCTGACTGTGCATCTTCAACAACAGGTCAAACTCAGCTGGCATTGTGTGGAGTCTCGATGGTTTTCTGTCATCGTAGTAGTGGTGAGATGTGCCATATGGTTTGTGTGGGTGATTACTAAAGGGCCAGAACCCGTACAGATGCACATTGTCACAAAGTTCAAGCGCAAGGCTAACCATCAACAGGCCGGTGGTAAGTCTTGCCTCTTGTAGACCTTTGGACTTCCAGAAGATTAGCAGATTCTGTAAGTATTTTGAATTTAAAAGGATAGGCTTCACTGGAATTTCAAAGTCCTCAATGCTGTAGATGGCCCGCATGCACACAGGAGTGCTGAAGGGGAAGGAGAAGGGGGATAGGAGCATCAGGGAGTTGCCGTACCTACGAAGACTCTCCACAAATGGACGGCGAAGGTTCAGTAGAGAATCATACCTAAAAATAAACAGTACAAATAAACAAAAATGTCAAGCAACAAGACAAAAGGAACATTAAAAGGTCCTTATCTCTTGCTTGCCTATCTACAAAGATGCTTGGGTTTGCTGTCACAAAGTCAGTCTTGTTGCCGACATCTTCCTCAAAGTCATCTCCCAAAGGTGGTAGGTTGCATCTGAACAAGCAGCAAAGAAGATATAGAGTTTGTCAAAAGGAATATTCAACAGAGATACATTAAATTCTGTTGATCATAGTTGGCATGCCTTTCAGTCTTTTACACTGGACACCTTTCTCACCTGATTACAAACTGAGCTGAGTTGATCATTTTCCCACAGCCGCTTTCATTCAGGATCCCTCCGTTCCCAACTATAGCACATGTTTTCTGTAGTTTCTTTTTAAATGGCTGCTTCTGGAATTAATAGCAGTGGAAAAGGTGTCACATAACAACAATATTTGTCCTGATTATAATGTACCCTGTGTGAAAGATCCAAAGGGAGGAAAATCTATGGCCTGATCTTGCAAGTACCTGCAGTATCCACATGCGTTAATATGTTTGTGTTTATTCATTCCATTTGCTGATGAACAAGATAAAGGTGTCTGGTCAGAGTTGCATCTCTTCTTCCTTGCAGATGATGTGGCTCTGTTGGCTTCATCAGAATCTGATCTCCAGCTTTCACTGGCTTTGTGTTCAGCCAAGTTTGAGGTGGTTGGGGTTAAAGTCAGGACTTCTAAATCTGAGGCCATGATTCTCTGGTGGTGGAGGATTTCAAGTCTTGTGCCTCCAGGCTTGGTGAATTAGTCACCCTTCCGGGGCCTTTTATTTTTCATTTAGTTTGACATGTTCTTTGACCCAGAAGAGGCCATTTTTAGTTTCAGTGTGCAGCCACATTTCTGCTGAATGATCTCAATAACCATCTGCTGCAATCCTTCTTTTGTTTATGCCTTCAAAAGGGTTGTCTGTATTAGTTTAACACAAACCATTGAACAATACCAAGATAATATTTTTAGTATTTATTATAATGCCACATTTTTGTACACTGGCATATACATTAGCAAAGAGTCTGAGCAGCTTCGACGCTTGTAAATAGTCACATGTATTTATTTGATCCAGCATGCCAGTAATTGCTGTGGTGGTGCGGACTTTTTTTCATGTATTTTTCAGAGGCTGGTGTGGCTTCCTGGTGCTGGAGCTCTGCATGCACACCTTTTGCTCATTCCACACTCATCAACAGCAGCTTCAAATCCCTGGTCTTTCTCTTCCTTGCTGCCAGATTGTCCCCCAACCTCCAGCACCTCAGCTACACACCAGCTACCCTCACACCACCTGAGCTATAAGCCACAGCTCCTTCAGTGCTGTAAGTCAAATTGCTTCCTTGCCTCAGCACACAAACACCAGAGCCATAAGTCATACAGCTTACCAACTTCAACCATTCCTTATCTACTACAACTCTGTCTGCTTTATCCTGACTCCGATAGTCATTTGAATTGAGCTAATGCTGAATTTTGTACCTATGACACACACACACACACACAAGGAGATCAGTAGAGTAAAAAGATGGATACAAAGCAGGCTAAACAACACTACAGCAGACGACTGCAGTGAGTAACATACATTATGGGTGAAACGCATTTCCAAGAAACTACACTAAAGGTAGCGCAGAGCTTGCAAGATGGGGCATCAGTCAATGGCTCCCAATGTTCTGGTTCAACAAGATCATCCAGATCATTAGTCAGTGCTGTGGCAGCACGAGCAAGAGCAAAAGCAGAGGCTGCACAAGCACATGTAACATTTCCTAGAAGGGAGACTGCAATTAAAGTTGAAAAAGCTAGACTAGAGGTTAATTTGGAAGACCTGCATCCTTAAAAGGAGGCTGCTGCTTTTATATCCCAGGCAGTGATATCTGAGGTCCGAACCATTTAACTCACAACAAAGGTCAGATACTCCAGACCATAACTCACAACTCTCACTCATCTGTCCAACCACAAAAATGAAATACCCCCTATGTTGAAAATAAAAATAGGCATTTCTGCAAGGACCAGACAGTGACATTTGGCATCAACAGCCCAGTTTTAATTCTCCTCAGTATGCAGGCAGTTCCTCTGTATGTCATCCAGAGTCTTCAGTAATGATGATGGATGTATGCAAAGAGCTTGTGAGCCTATTCCGCCATTCCGAACTCTTAAAACACAGCTGCTTTGACTGTGCTTTGGGCGTAAGATCGTGATGCAAAACACCACCTCTTGTGTCTGGATGAAATGCAGTGGTAGGCGTCAGGTGTGAACACAGACGGACAGAACCGGTCACTGTATTATACACTGCTGAATTGCTACACAGTCTGACAGCACCTGCTGTGTCACAGGAGAATACGGCCGGAAGGAACCAGTCTCATCCACATGTAATGCTGCAGGATGGCAGTAGGTTGAAACACTGCCAGTAACCAGGTAATATAAGGCAGGTTCCATTTGGCCATTCTTAAGGGACACAGTATGTACAACTCGGACATCCACTGGACTATAATAGCACCACCACTGGTTCTGTTTGGCTGCATTCTCACCTGACACCATTCAATGGTGTTTTCGGGTGCTTTTGGCAATCTTATGCAAAAAGCTCTGTTAAAGCCCTCTTTCACGTGGTCAGAATGGAACTTGCCATACCAAAGCAGTGGAATCTGCAACTTAAATTTCAGGAACATATAAGATAACAGACATTTTAATGATGGTAATATTCATGAAGGACAAACATACCTTTACAAAGGTGCGGAACATCTTCTCTGTCACTCTGACGGAATTACTCTGAACCCCCTCATACACAATCCTGGATCCCACTGGAGTGTTTGCCTGGGTAATGATGGCTTTGTCAAAAGCATTGCACTTTTTTTTCAGCTCAGATCTGGGGAGCCATAAGGTCTTTGTTAAATAACATACAAGATGGGCAGTAGTGTTGACTCTGACTGAGCTTCATAATTTGCAACATACAGTAACTCTCATCTGCAGTTCAGCACATTAGTCCAGCTTTAGCTGCTCTACACTGGCTTTCTGTAACATTTAGAATTGATTATTTTTAAGTATTTTTTGGGGCATTTTTTGCCTTTAATTGATAGGACAGCACAAGTGTGAAAGGGTAGAGAGAGAGGGTGACATGTAGCAAAGGGCTGAGGCTGGAATTGAACCTGTGACTGCTGCGGTGAGGACACAGCCTTTATACATGGGGTGCCTGCTCTGTCCATTGAGCCACCAAGCACCCCAACATTAAGAATAGATTTTGAGGTCTTCTCCTTACACACAAAGCCCTTAATGGGCAAGGACCAAGTAAGTTTATTGGAAGTTCCCAAAAACAGCCAAAAGACATATACACTATTATTATACTACTATTTCTAGCCTTATTTTTTAAATAATTCCAATGTTTTTTTCCCACTGTATGTTATGCATTCTGTGCATTAAATTCTTATCATTGTTTTATCTTACTTTGTACTATTAAGCGGGTCTCATCCATGCAAAGATGCATTCTATTCTGATCTTATTTTATTTTGACATGCAGGTTTTATTATGTCTGTCTTCTATGTCTTTTGATGTAAAGGACTTGGTGCATGTCATTTCTTTCTTGTAAAGCACGTTGGGCTGCATTTCTACTATGAGAGGTGCCATACGAATTATTGTTATTATTATTGTTATTATTATTATCTTACTCATCCAGCATTAATTTTAGCAGCAATTTTAGATTTATTCATAGTCTTGAGACAAAATGCTTATTAGTCTTCGAAAAGAATTGCACGCATGGCCATCGTTAGCCGTTCTGTTCTCCTCTCTTCTCTCATTTTGAATGTCTGATTCATCTCATCAATGAAAATGAAACATAGATTCCATCATAGTTTTTATAATCAAGATCTATTTTTAGCTTAAAATCGTCTCATTTTGGTCGTTGAGGAATTGTTTTTCTCATAGTTTTTGTCAACAAAATTTATTAAGGTTTAATTATTTTAGTCTGGGGTTTTTTGTCAGAAAGCAAATAGATTCAGCTGCAGCTAAACAATAGTTGTTTATTTATGTGCTCCTCTTGAGCATAGCTTGATGTGCAGTTTATTTGAACTACCCTTTTAATATTCTAATATATAGTTATAATACATTCCTGGACTGTGACCATGTCTGGATGTTTGTTTGCAAAATTCAAAATAAATTACCTGATCTTTTTGAGGTTTTCCTCCTGCTTTCTCCAGGTTTGGTTGTAACGCTGTTTTGTTTTGTCAAAGACTACTCTGTGAGACACAAACACACACACACACACAAATACACAGTCAGGTGTGTAATCTCTGTAGCACTGGCATGACTTCAACTGATGAACACAAATGTGACTTAGGGAGAGGCAGTGTTAGTGTTTGCTCTCACTGGCAGCTTTCACAGAGCTTAGAGGGTGGAGGGTGACCTCTCTTGTGACGAGGCGGTTTGTGAGGTGCCACGTCACTGTGGAGCGAACACAACAGAAACAGGACAGGTGAGTTTAGTGTGGATGCCATACAAAAGATTTGATTGGTGTGGAGCTCAAATCTCTCTCTCAAACAAGCAAACAGCTCAAACAGCATTCTTGTTCAGCCTGTTTAACAACACCAGATACTTTTCACTGCTCTGGCAAAAAGCATGATGAAAGCAGAGTTGGAGAAATTCTGTCAAAGTGCGCTGAGAAAAGTGACAACAGTCTGTCCTACACTATCATCTGTTATATGAGCATCTTTTATACCTCTTCTTGTAAACCAAAGTATGCCTGATAATATTTTGCTCCCTTTAGCACATTCAGCAAGCAATGTAAAAAACTTTCCTGACTGTAA
>NC_056484.1:20927266-20997887 GCF_008729295.1 Plectropomus leopardus
TTATATAAGTTTTAGACCTGAATAAAGTTGTTGTGCTAATTAGAATGTGAGCACTTGAAGTTGAAGTGTTAGTTTGAGTGTAACTGCTGAATAAAAATGGAGTCTTAATTTGAGTATAAGCACTGAGTGAAGTTGAAGTAAAAATGCTGAAAGGAGTTAGAGACAATAAGAGGAATTGACACTGTCAAAGTGTGAGAAACCTAGCTGGCAGTGTTAGCTGAGGAGTACACAAATGAACTCTCAAACAGTAAGGAGATGAAAGCAGTGGAAGTGTCAGTTAAAATGTGACTTAAAGGCATCAAAAAATGTTAATTTTTTAAAAGAATGCCATGTATTCTTGTGAAAAGCACTCCTTTGATTTAAATACTAATGTATGTACTTAATACAGATACTTTCCTATCTATTCTGAATGTTTACATTTAATTGCAACCTCACACTGCACACAAACAAAGAAGGTTGTTGACTTCAGCAGCAAATGTCTGGTGTTGTTTCTTCTTTTACTGTTTTACTGTTTGGACCTTGATCCTTTAAGGCATGAGATGAGTGAGTGAGTGAGTGTGAGTACTTGTGGTGGTAGATATCTGGGTTTCGGCTTATGCGGTTCTGGAAGCCGATGTACAGATCATCCCAGAGAAGGCCATGCAGCACCACATGTCTCATCACCCCAATCCTGTTTTTAAGCTGTAAAGGAGAAACCAAAAGACATCAAAGTTACTGCTCTATCGAAGAAAAAAGCAGTGAATAAGTATATTTTCTAAAAATGTCTAACTACTCTTTCAGCTTATAATATATAATCTAAAAGTATGTCTTTCTGAAACCTTTGCATTTTCACACAAAATACATACAATAAAAAAAGCTTGGTGTCTCTCACTCATAAGATTCCAAACAGGACTATAAATTCACACATAAGAGTCCAAACAGGACTGTATCTTCAGACATGAAAGTCCCTGATTTCCCTGATTCCATCTTTAACATGATCGCTGCAGAGTTATGGATTTATTCCACTTCATTCAATCTGTTGGGTCCACAAGTTTTTAATCTTTTGATCCAGCGTCTTTTTGCTGCCAGTCTTTGAGCTGTTGACCAACCCGTTCAAGAGTCGAGGCCTGTAATCATCAGATTCTCTACACCGTGTCTACAAAAATGCACATGAAGCTCTGTTACTTTATTGTATCAGTTAATAAATGTTGCTTCAAACATTTTAATAATTTATTTTTGATCTGTCTCACATATAGTTTCTGCCAAATTTTACGCTCCATCAAACAAACTAAATTCAAAGACTCCAGCTGGAAGGTTTTCCGACGGAACAAAGTCCCCATATCTGTATAGTGTTCATAACGTCTTTATTCAATGTAAAATGTGCATTTTTTGATGTTTGTCACTTTTCAAAGAGGCACGAACCAGTAAGTCTTTTAGATTTTTGATCCTTATATATATATATAACATAATTTGATATTCCGCTGAAGGCTTGATAGCATACTGTTGGTTAGGGGTTAGGGTTACAGGTTACGAGGGTTATGGTTGTTTGCCTGGTGCTCTACAATGTCTCACCTCTATGTAGGAGTGCTCTCTGTCAGGTCTCTTGGTGGGGAATGACAGATCCAAAAAGTCCACCAAGTAGTCATAGCCATCAGTCAGAGGTTCAAATTTGTCATCTGTCTCGATCACCTTCAAAATACATGTCGAGACTTTTACAATGAATTAAGCAGACATACTCTGAGCAAGAAACAGGAAGAACAGAAGAGAGGCTCAGCCAATAGGTCCCGTTATCCCGTAGTTCTTTATAACCTCACCACCCACAACCAAGCATCCATTATTCATTGTTCGTTTTCAAATTAAAATAGCTCAATTTTCTTTTTCTTTTTTTCTTAACCCTGCTTCCAATTATGAGATTGCAATTACAGCAAGCCAGGGCTCTTCAGCGCCACAACTCTTTTATACCTCATTTGTACCTCCCTTAATGTATGAAAATGGATACATCTCATTTAAAATTTAAATGTCACTGCCCTCATACTATGCATCCTTTATGTTGGCATAGATACAGCCTTATATTTGGCACTAGAGGACGGAGTCAAAAGTTTTGAACAACAAACCAGAGAACGGTGGAGAAGGTCCAACGAGGTCCAACTGAGGCAGTTTTGTGGGTGTTGTTGGTCAATGAGGCCATTAATTGCATCCCGACATGTCGACAGAGAATGCATTTCACTATTTTCATTAGATATTACTCCATATTATTATATAAATTACTGCTTTGTTCTGTTCTACCATTAGTTAAATTTCTTCACCATTTTCTACAGTCGTACCTAGTTTGAACTGCACTACACTGCCTCCACAATCTCTGATGGCACCACTTCATTTTGTATGTATCCATAAACTCTTAAAAATCTGCACAAATTTGGACAAAATGAGCCCTAAGCACAGTCAGAATATGAGCTTGCTTTGAGCATTGAGCATAAATGAGCCCTTAAAGGAGCAGTGTGTAGCATTGAGTGACATGTAGCAGTAAGTATTTGAGACTGCTAATATGTCCTAATCATTTTTTTTTTTTTTTTTGATAACTTACAATCCAGACATTTAGGAGGTTTTAACCAGGAGCCAAATTATTCACAGAAATCTCCAATGCGACAAATGCAAATATGCAAAAACTGCCCTCTTAAGAGCAGGTGTTTGGCTTGTCCTTTTTGGGCTAGTGTAGAAACATGGTAGGGCAATTTTAGGGTAACAAATACACTACGATTATTATTTATAGGTGATTATACACTTAAGAAAACTTACTTACTATAGCAGTCTTTTCTGCTAATAAATCCTTCTAAATCCTACACAATGGATCTTTAAGTAGAAAGACGCACAAGAACAAAATATGTACAAAGGACATTAATAAGCTACAGTGTTTCACCAAGGGTTATCAAGATGGTGAGCCAAAAGTGTCTGGGATAGATGTTTAAGAAGAACAGAGAAGATCTTGCTTGTTAAGTATATTTACCCGCACAACAAGGTTGTAGTTTTGAAAGCCTGCCCAGGTGTAATAAAACTGGATCCAGCTTTGACGTTTAAATATCTCACAGCTGATGGCGCTGTTTAGTTCATCCACATACAAGTCGAAATCCCAACTGTCCTTGAAGATTTTCGCACTGGCTGGGGGATTGACGATGGCCTCACTATGTTTGGTGGTGTAGTAAAGGAAATATAAATGAGGTAAAAGTCAGAACTTATAGGTGTGCAGTGCATGTGCAGTGTAGAGGATGTTTTCAGTTTATAACTATTTGGAAGTAAATTTGTAGTTTGGCCACCTTTCCACTTGGTAATAATATCATGACAGCAGGGCAAGATTTACCAATCAAAATTCTTTTTTAAACAATACATTGATTTTAGACAGCAGAAAATGAAAGCTTGTCATTTTTAATTAGCAAATATCTACTTTACTAGTTGAAAAGACAACTGTTGCAGGTAGATTTTATCAGCAATAGCAAGCTAGCTTATTAGGGCTAACTACTTTGGTTGGTCTCCAACTGACTCATTTTAAAAACAAGAACTGTGTGTTAAATTGTGTTAAATATACAATGAATGGCTACATACACAATAGTGTGCTAAAAGACTGAGGTTAAAGCTAAATGTTCAACACAAAGCCAGTATCCTGGCAAGAGATTGTTACTGTCATTTCAGATGTGCTCTCTTTTAGTTTTACCTCTAAATGAAGTTATTTGGATATTCCTGATAAATTATTGACATGTTTATAACCTGTCTGATCTTTTGACCATTGTTCATGGTGACAATCAATGTGACCTTATACCTCAACAGATGTGAACAGAATGGTATTATAACCAATAGAAATGATGACCAAAACCAAACAGTCAGTTTGAGCATTGCTTTGTGCATTGTCCTGACTGAGTCTTTTTACTTTCCCACAAATAGACACATAAAACACAATCACACATGGCTTAAGGGTGTTGTCAACCTGTTTGTGGGGTCTCTCAGAGCGAGGCCAAGGTCCAGCACAGCGCCTGGCTTGGGTGTCCATGTCTTGATTTCTGGTGCAAGCTTATTGATGAGCGCATTGAGGTTCTCTGCACTGTTCTTCACATTTGTATCCTTTATGTATCTGTGTACACACAGAGACATTAGCGACAGACAAGAGAGATAGACAAACAGACACGTTTACAAGGAACCAAGAATACCACTAAGCAACGTGGTGCATACATTTACTGTTTGGACGATGCATATTAACGTTTAACCAAGTCTGATACAGAGCTAAACATACCAGCTGCATCAAATATGACATCAGGGAAGTCATTTACTATCGACTCACATGCAAATCCTGCCAACCCCTCTGTACAAATAGCCACTTTTACAAGCCATTAAACTGACTGCTAAGCCAGGTTTGTCCATTTAGTTATCATAGCCTTAGATCCTCGGGTGGGGCCCTTCTGGTCGCCCTAAAGGCGAGGCTTAAAACTTAGACTGACCATGCTTTTACCATCAGGGCCCCTCAGCTTTGGAACAACCTGCCCAAGGAGGCTTGCAGATTCAGTGACTGTTTTAAATCACTTCTTAATACCCATTTTTATAGACTTGCTTTTATGTGATGTTGTCTAATTTTAATTGTATCTAAATTCTATTTTATCTTCTCTTAATTCTTTTTTAATTGGTTTATTTAATTTATCCAATTATTTATTTTATTTATTTATCTATTTATTTTCATCATTTAATTTTATTTATTTTTATTCTGCCCGGGCAATGTTAAAGTCTACTACAAGTAACATTAATTCTCTGTTTACCGCAAACACTCTTCAAACATAATTTATTCATACTGGGATGGGTTGCTGTTGTTTTTTCCGTTTTGTGATTGTTTCTCTCGTTTGTCTGGCTTTAGTTCGGTATTACTTTTTGGCTCTTTTTTTGTCATGTTACTTATGCGTGAAACTCCTCTCACTTCTGCTTTGCCTTGTTTTTCACAGCACTTTGTAAACTCTGTTTTATCGTTATTATTGTTTAACATTTGTGGTTAGTGTTTAATCATACTTAGGGTGTGAGCACCAAATGGTATTTGAGAGCATGTTTTGGGTGCATGCAATGCCTGAAAACTCATGAAACTTTCCAAAGTTGTCAGAAATGCTGAAAATAGATATCTTATATAGGTCTTGGACTTGGACTTGGGCTTGGTCATGGTCATGGCATATTGGGTCATTCTCATCAGTTTTCAAAGTGAAAGCCCCCACCTCTAAATTTCACACAATATATGAAATTTGGGATGCATATGTTACATCGACAGATGTACAAAAAACTAGGAGGTATACAATAAACCAACCAGCAGGTCAGCCATTTTGAATTTACTGTAGAAATTTAGTCCATGGGTTCATTTAATTAGTCATTCAAGATGCCCTCTTTGACTTGACCTTTGCACTTGTCCACGGGGGGGAATCCCCGCTGCCATCCTAAATGTGTTTCAATTGTCTGGAATACTTGCATGAACTTGGTAAAGTCAACCCTCAGTAGGCATAAGTGCAAGTGAACACTGGTCCCTTTAAAGGTGAATATCACCCAAAATGTGTTGCAGTTATCTATTTGATGCAAGAAAATATATTTGTGTTAGGGGGTAGTAATGCACGTAAAACTCTAGGTGCCTACCACCATAGAAGGAGAAGACAAATTATTTAGAAAATAAACTTTTTTTTTTTTTTAAGTATCTGACCTGCTTTAATATTTCAGTTTTTCTAATATATCTTGTAGGTCTGTACAGGTGGACTTTTCGCCTGCGATCATTCACCTATTAGCAGAGAGCTTTATACAAAATCAATTGGCCTGTGCAACATATACTGTTAATAATAAATGGTAATAAAAATAATATCTGGAGGAGGAGTGAATGAGAGGAAGTGGAACTACGACTGACATGCTGCAGTCTAAAGGCTTGACGACGCAAATCAATTCTTCAGAGTCCAAAATCGATATATAATATAATATACCAACTGCATCAAATGGAGGCTCAGGGAACTATAATGGCTACTCAAACCTAATTCTTCTTGGCTACCATTCATTTATCATCCACATATATTGAACGGATCCTGGCTAACCTGCTCTGTACAAACTCTACCTGTCTGATGGATGAGCCTCCACAAAATAGCCCCGCGAACGGGCAGTAAATTGCCGGCTGCAGGGACTTCACCAGCTGAGCTTTGTAGTTCAGCAACTTCTTCCTTTCATTCTTGATAAACTCTGCCTTCCAGGAATCTGGGCACAGACATACACATCATCTTTATGTCAGCTGTGTTGTACTCATTACACAAACCTGAACATGGGGGGGTCACAGCAGCACTGCATAATTGGCAGGGCTTTTTTTCTTTGCATCTGAGTTTAGAGTTTACAAACACTTAAAAAGAGGAGATGTGTCAGTTTATACGTGCATGATTCTCTCATTTGGATAAAGATATAATCATGAGGACATGGAGGAACAACTAAAGTGAGTCTCACCAGTGTATTTTCCTCCACAGAAGGTCATGGGGAACCCAGACGCACCTCCCGCAAAGTCACTCATCATTAAGTCCACATTCTGTGGAAGCCGTCCATTGTTTGGCCGGGTGCAGTCCACAGTGTTCAGGATCATGTGACCTGCATTTGAAACACATTTTAGTCTGCAACCCTGGTGATAGTATTTAAAATATTAAAAGGATTGAAAAACACAGAAAAGCACTTACCTTTGTATTCAATAATGATGCAGGTGTCCATTTCCGGATGCACACCATCCATCATGATCATGAATCTCAGGTCTTCATCAACCTAATAGAGACCAAGAGACAGAGCAGGGACTAATTAAAATATTATGAATTTTACTGGGTTAAAAAAAAAAGTAAAACAGTTTATGTGTAAGATACACATTTTTTGACTCAAGACACATTTTATAGAAGATTTTTTTTGTCGTCCCTTTAACCAGATGTGAGCAAAAGTGAGTTACATTTTGCCAAACACCAAAAGGGACAACATTGATGTTGGTCAGCTTGATTTTGCTTTGCTCCAAATACCTGTTGCATTAAGAAAGAGAGACAGACATGTAAATAATGTAATGATGGTCACTCAAAACTAATTTTTAAGAATCAATTTTAAAGATATAAATTAAACTGTATTTCTTTACTAACCAAAAGACGGGTCTTGATGTGTCACCAACATAAATGGGGGCATCAGGCCTCCTCTTTGACAAGACCTTCAGTGTAGGGTAACTAGAAAAGACAAAGGACAGGTCAGATCTCATGGCAATATAGATTCTGAATATAAACACTCGTTAAAGCCCAGGTGGTTTAGTTTAGTTGAAATGAAATGAAATATTGTAAACTCTATCCCGCTAATGCTTCTGAATTTGGCAATCAAAACTGGTTAGATTAAATTTCCATGCTACCCTTTAATTTGCCTTTCAGAGTATTGGCTTCTGTCACACTTGTTTGTCTCGCTACATGGCGCTGAATATATTTATGCACATACAAATATGCAAATAACACACTATCACATTAACAATGGGGGTCACAATGTTTGTAGAAGAAGTGAGAGGGATTGTGGCATCTGCGGCATGATGGGGAACAGCACTGCTAAGGAAGTGGATGAGTTGAAAAATTGTGTGTATAGTCGTATTTTTACAAATTGCATCATAATGGTATTTCAACATTATTTGGATACTGAAGATTTAATTGTGACCTCTTTTTTTACTAGGGTTAGGGTTAGGGTTAGGAGTTATTTACATCACAGTCACTTGAGCACTTATTCAGACATGAAACTAAACTGTTAGTTAGTTAGTATTGCCATCAGGTTTTTTTTTAACAAGGTGCATCACTAAAACTAACTGCTTTATTTTGCTAATTTCTTTAGTTTGTGTGAAACATTTTGTAAGTGGAGTCTTGGCTCACTTCACTGCACATCTTTTGACAGTTATCATAGCCAACAGATCTGCTGGAACTGCAGCCAAATTACAGTAGTGGTAAGCGGTGTTTACAGCGCTGTTTACGTCACCATGGCCTATAAAAACATAAATAAGTCAAGGGAGATTGATAAAACAAGACTACTGAATGTCGTTCAGACTTCTATAAGATCCTATTATGAACACTACTGTTGATAAGGATTCTTTGTGAACGAGGAAAGCTACCATGGCTTTGCCCTGTTTGTCAACATTGTTGTTTGTTTTGCCAGCTGACAGTTGCATGATTAGTGCCACCGGCTGACAGATTACATTTACAATGACAACTGCATCTATTGTTACTGTTACAGGTAAAACTGCAGGAACTGAATGATGCCATCAGCAGCAACATGCCTAAGCAACTGGATGGGATCTTCATGGTAGCTGCTGATTTTAATCAATTGATTCTTTAACTTCAAAGAACTTTGTTTTAAAAAATGAAAAAAAATCTACCTTCTGCCTAAAAGTGGTGCACCACAGCAGACTGAAATGGAGAAGACCTCTTGACAACAGCTTGATAAGTGTTAGTCCTGTTAGTGACACTGATTGGCTGGCTGTAGTCCCTTGCAGTGCCCATTGGTTATTTTTTAATATTAACCGTTTCATTTCACAATGCCAGACAAATCAGTCAACTCTGGAGTGGGTGGATTTCAAGGTCTGTATGCAGGCAAAGATTGGCTAGTGCTAGCCGTTACCATGACTTCTTTTACCTTAACCCTACCAACCTTCATTCATCAACATGACGAGTACTATTCAATCACAGCAAACTGTGGGATCCATCATAACTCGTCTTAGGGATGGGTGTAAATAGCCAAATAGCTGCAGAGGGATTATTCTCACAGGTGCAAATATAAACTCTACATTAAAGGTGGCAACAGTGGTATTTATTAACACCATCTTACCTGAGGTGGTCAGAGTGCATATGGCTGATGTAGATGAAATCTGCCGCACACAGTTTGTCCAGAGAGTCTGCCGGAGGCTCGTGCAAAAGCCACCAGCCTCTGGCATATGCAGGACCCTTCAACCAAGGGTCAAACATGAACCGCCTCTGCCCCAGCTGCAGTTCCATGCAGGCGTGGCTCAAGTACGTCACCTGGGTGGGAAGTTCAGGTCAAGTTTTGAAGTGACATGGTCAGATGACTAGAGGGGTTTAACACAAATGTAGGTCCAAAAGTGGACTGTGTAAGCAGCATAATACATACTTTCACTTCTCCGTCCTGGAGCTCCAGAGGCTCTCGAGGGTCAGCCAACCAGGGGTCCATGGGACTCAACTCAACCAGCCGAAGCCCCCCATTATCGAAAGTCTCTACCTCTGTATGTGACATTACATGCATGCTCAGTTGAAGTCAGTTGCATTGAGCTTGTATGTATGTATACAAAATGTATCAAGACCATTACTAATACCTAATGTTAGCAAATATGCGCCAGCTAGCAACAAAAGTCAATGCGAAGGTGTGCAGTTTAATTCATTTGTCCTCATGGATTAGTCAACATATTAAAAATAACAAATGACTAGTAATATGAGTGAACTTTGAAATTAATAGCATCCACAATAGAGTGCCCCCCCCCCTCCCCCCCCCCCCCCCCCCCCCCCCCCCCCCCCCCCGTTAAAAAAACAGAGCTAAAAAACAGCTTATGCAGGTAGCTGGTTTTAGTTGATTTAAGATGGCAAAGATGGTCTTAGATATCCTGATCCAGTTCTAGCTGGTCAAAGATGGTTTGACGTGCTGGCATGACCAGCCTGTCGAGCTGGTCATGTTGGTATGATCAGGCTGCACACATTTATCTCTATGCATTACACATGACAGAAATCTTAACTGGTTGACATCCTTTTTTTTCATACTCCCCCTTATGACACTGTTATCTGTCCATACACAGGGTATTGACTCAGTTTCAATTTTACAGGAACTTCAACGGATAAACCAGCTAGCATGATCATTACAAGCTGGTATGACCAGCTTAACCATCTGAAGCTGGTCATGTTGTTTTTTTTCAGGAGGGCAGGAAAGACTCTTAAAACCCACAAATGAGTGAACAGTTTTGCAGTTCTCATTTGAAGTAAAGGGGTATTTTGAATGGGTGCTTTAAATGCCTTAAATAAGGTCTTAAGAGACTTTTACATTTTGTTTTACAGCATAAAATGTGAGTAATTCCACACATAAACTTTGAAGCTTATGTGTCTTTAAAAAGGTGGTTGCTAACAAGTGGCTAAATGAGACTTAAGAGCATCACGCCACACTGCTTTACACCCTCGGTGGGTGGCAATGTTAAGTCATATGACTGCGGTGTAGTTTGCTCTAAGTCAAACATTAGCTATTTAATTCTGGCAATTGCATTTGTGCTTCAAAAATCCCGAAAGTGGTGTTAATTTGTGAATATGATCTTGCTGAACAAAACGTGTTAGTATCATAAACTTCTGTTTGCCACAGAGCTTATTGTCTATTATGATCCAAAATTTGTGAATTTCTGACTCCTATACTATGGGAATTCTACAGAAATCCTGAAACATTTGCAGCCTCTAGTTGGCGTTACAGTTTTTAAACTTGGTTTCAGTTGTAAAAAAATCTTTTGGGATCACAGATATAAATATAAATTCATCACAGACTCAAAGGAAATTTAACAAAATGTGAACTTACCGAGCTCATCCTGCAAGAAGCTGTCGGGTGGATTCACATATTTCATTGTTGACACATTGAGCTTCCAGTTATGTTTAGTGCATTTAACAGTCCTGTGGGAACAGAGCAGCATGTCAGCTGTGATGAAAGTTTCTATTAAAACATCATCATCCTTGCTGTGTGTTTCTGTCAGACGGATCTCACCTGCCATCTAGGTCTTCGATGTCTTTGATTAACAACCCTCCTTGGTGCTTGCATTGGTTCTTGCATGCTTTAAGGTTGTTGTTGCTCTTGTATATGATGTAGCATTTACCATCCTCCGGGTTTTTCTTGAAATTGATTCCCTCTTTGAGTGAGTCGACTGCTTCAGCATTCAGTGATAGTACCACTTTAGCTCTTTGAGAGGTCATTTTACCTGTAGAGTACACACCACATCAATCTCCAGTTTAGTTGGAGGTTTAGGACGGGTGGAATAGACTGCAAAGTTTTACTTAATGATAATAAAATATCATCTGCATATAAGCTACATAGCCTATGGCACATGCCAGCGGTTCCAAGGCTATAACAAAAAGTAGTGGTGAAACTGGACAGCCCTGATGGGTAGAGCAGGTGAGACGAAAGGCGACATACAATCAAATATTTTCTAGTCCTGTTAGCTACCAGTCTCCAAAGAGATTCTGTCTTCTTTCTGAAAGACCCTAAACAGCCTCTTTAAAGTCTCTAAAATATTATAGCCTCCTGGCAAATAGTCAGGATGAATCTGGCAGGAAAGAAGATACCATATCACAAGTTCTCTTAACTTGATCACTAGCTCCTTGTATGTGTCTTGTTGATCCTGCATGTCAGGTGGGAAGTTTTCAATATCATATTTTGTGGAACAGGTGCTCCAAAAAAAGGGCACCTTATTCACAAATAGTTTTTTGCACACATGGTTTTGTTGTTGTTGGTTTGGAAAAAAAAAAACAAAAACAAAATGCAAAACTTCATTTCAACTGCATTTTTTTCATTTGCATGTCCTACCTCCTGGTAGGCAAAACACGCCCTACCAGGAGGTTTCTATGTGTCTGCCAGCATGAGAAGGGTTTGAGCCTGTAGCACATACGATGCGTTTGTGCATAGTAGTAAGTAGGGGAAATGAACCTCTAGAAATCAAAATTAGGGGTTGACTGAAATTGTTTTTTCAAGGCCGATATCAATACTGATTTTTAGTAGTTTATGAGACTGATAACTGATATTTGGAAACAATATCCATTTACAATAAAATTGAAAATCTGTCTGTCAATACTTGGAATATAACAAACTCCCACACACAATTTTGTTTAAATGTCCTTAGCATGCTTAATCAAAACTGAAACATTCAACATCATATAAAGCAAGTTTCCACCAACTGTTTTTTTACAAAATAAAGTGAAAATTTAAATAAAAATGGGTAAATAGCTCCCTGATGTTTTACAAAGTAAAAGTTCCTCTCATGCTGACATTTTCTTTGCACTTTTTAAGTTATTAATTTTATCGATGATCATTAAAATAAAATGCTGACATAAGTAATTGGCAAGATATCGGTCCCAATGACCTAATCTGTCAACCCCTCATCTAAACATCTATATGGATAGCAGCTGCTACACAATCACGTTCTACAATTTTCATTAATTTATAACACGCCACAACAAAGAATAAAGCGCCAAATTGCCACTTTGGTGGTCTATAAGATAATTAATCATAATCATAATCAACAAAGCTTGACACAAAATTGAAAAATGTTGTTATCTAAATAAAAACTATGATAAACCAACTGAGATACCTCATGATGTCATTTTTTTGCGGCTCATGTGAATGCATCAATTGCTGCACCGCTGTCTGACTTTAAAGCCCTGACGAAGACCTACAGTTTTAAAAACATGTTGGTTCTGTTAATGAGATACAATAAAGGCTTTTTTTTCTATTTTCTTTCTCACTTATGAAGTCAGGTAACATGGGATAAATACGGGTTTACATCTTCAAATATTAGCAGCCAGTTGCCAAACTTGTGGTTACGACAAATGTGCATTACATGAAACAGTCATTTTGGTTGGTCTGCGATGACTGTAATCTGGTACTGCAGCTAAAAAAGAAGGAGTATAAAAACAAAAAAATTATTTTAGGATGCTGCAATTTATTAAATGTTTGATTTTAAATCAAAATATTTTAACAATACTCTTCACATTTTATTCAAAAGGGTTTCGAGTGAGTACTTATGCAGTCAGGTAAAGTGGGACAAAAAATAAGCTAAAATGGGACATTTTTCTACAATCAAACCAGCATGTTTTTGGCTACCATGTGCCATAAATCACATCTTTTGCAAATATATGCCATTCTGTAATATTGCAGATAACATTTGTATTTTTGTCACCTAAAAAGTATTATATATTATGCTGTGAGTCGATGTTAGCCACAATAGTCTAGAATTAGCCTTAATTGTTCCCCACACACGCAAGCACACACACCCAAGTCCACTGTAAACAACATAGCATCAAGGAAATAGGCAGCAAAAGAGCCGTGACAGCATGACAGAAACGTTGATGATCTTTCGTAATGCATTGTCAGGTTACATTAATGACTAAATAAATAACAGCTGAACTGATAATTGTATTTAACCGTTTAAAAAGGACAAACATGACTGTCCTATTTACCCTACCAGCTGACGGGGGTAATTCAATTTCTTAAATCACTATGCTAGTGGACATGTTGTTAAACTACTAGTTTACATGTAGTTCACTACTCCCAAACATTGTGTGTGCTGTCTGTCTACCCATCCATCTGTCTATCATCATAAAAAATTTGATAGTATAGTATAAGTAAATAAAATAAAGAAGGCAAAGCAAAAAAAAGCAAAAGAGCGCTCACCAGACTGGTAGCACGCCGATGGACAACAAAAGCAGTGTCACAGGTGCAACAGCTTCCAGCAGCAGCAGCTCGGCAGTAATCCCAAACTTGACACCCTGTCTGATCTTAAACACCGCTCTCTTACCTGGCTGATAGATGTACCTGCAGCATAAGCCAATGTGAATCAAAAACACCTCTACTCCTCCCTTCTCCTTCTTTGGTTCAGCCTCACAACACTCCCAGGGTGAGTGCTATGTTCAGAATTCTTAAAAGCAACTCAATAAACAGTAAATGAGTGAATGTCCACACAAAATTTAGAATTTTAAGTTCAAACCTTTAGTGAATCTTTTCAAGCAAGCAGTGAGCAGATACAGAGCTCTGGATCAAAAATGCCTCTCCCTAGCCGGTAACATCAGCAAGTCAGCCTGCATTCTGACAACCTGTTTGTCCCTGATCCAGTATTTTATATTATTACAATAACAAAAAATGTGAATGTAGGTAGAGTCATCTTCTGGTTGGCTCCCCTCATTATCTGGCTCCCCTTTCGGCATGGCATCATCTTAGGATTGGTTGACCTCAAGGACAATCCCCTATTAGGAATTGTTTTTCTCTTCTAGGTGTCCTATTGAACAGAATTATAGATAACACACATCCATTCCCTTTTGACCCCCATTCATTCCATACCTCTCTTCCTTCCATCCCATATTTGTTTCTCTTCACGTCATGCTCTCACTCTCACTACTGACCCCAAAGGTTAAATTGTCATCCAGAACATTAAATTGTCATCCAGAACATTGAGTTATTGCGACAATATATCTTGTCTTTTTGTATAAGGAATAAACATGATCATATAAGGAATAAACATGAAATAAGGAATGAACATGAACATTGAATCATATACTTACATACTCCAACATAATCCCTCTTTTGAACTCAGCTCACCTGAGTTCAACCTACAAAACGAATATAACCTGTGGAAAAAAGTTTACACTCCCTCTTTTGAACTCAGCAGAACTGATTTCACAATCATAACACAGTAGTTAACTTGCAATGGAGCAGAAATATCTCCCCATCTCTGACACTGAAACCCACATCTACTGAGTTCTCTTTTATACCTGTAAGTCCTCATCAGATGCGTCGAGAGCATCGTCATCACCCATGCCCAGGAGGGTATGGCGTTCCGCAGTGAGGACACACATTTGTCCATACGGCGGGGGAGGTCCACAGGTGTCCTTCTTTGTCAGGGCTGTCACAATAGCTTTCTCAGTTAGAGTACGAACACAAGGAATACAACAACAACCACAAAATGCTAAAGCGATCATAACAACTATGCAAGAAGTGAATAATGATACTATAATGTTCTTATACTTGCCAAGCGTGCGATCCAGCCAGTCATCCAGGGGATTCCAGACACCCGAGTGCTCGTGCATGGTGGCTGAGAGGGACCTGAGTTCCACGATGGCCCGTGTCACAGGGCCATCCGGACCAGTGTTGTTTGGTATTATAGTACAACGTGACAGTGATCGTTTATTGCGTTTAGGAACATCTTCCATAGAGATAATAGTCACCAGCACTATCAAGCGCACACAAGCACAAACTCCTGACCAATTCACAGGTAGAGAGAAGTATATTGTGTGAGCTCCACAATACCAGAATAGATCAGCCCTGGGGAATATCCAGTTAGAGGCACCATATTGACTATAGTTATCGTCGTGCATATCAACCATAACCGCGCACCATGAATACTCTGTACTCTCTCGGTTCATATTTGGTCCGCTTGCGGAGTTATTGAAACACATGTAATTACCTGCCCTGACCAAAAAAACTGGGGGTATCATTTTATTTGTCTTGTCTTTCTGTAGCGGGGGGTAAAGATTATGTAAATCAGTACAGCTAGCTGAAAAAGGCCGTCCCAACCACATATTTACCAGACAGCCAAAACCTTTTGTGTCGTCCTGTTGGGGTGGGGGCGATGACTGTGGCGGTAAAATTGATTGGGTATCGTTAACAGAAGTATCAGACAGTGGGGGATGAGATGGGGGTTGATCTAACAGATTAATTTTAAAAAGACCCTGGGGATCTTTTCCACTTACGTCTACTCCTAATATCATATAGAAACTGTTTTCTCCTCCTTCACACACCCCCTGATTACCAAGAGTCTGATTAAGATTATTTATGCTTAACATTAAAGGATTATTACCAGAGTTTTGCATACTTTGTCGCATTATACTCATTCGCTCTTTCACACCGCCTCTACATGACGCATAAGAATAGTGTGTCCCGGTATCAACTTGATTCCACGTGGAGCACAACGGACCGTTTTTCTCGTTTTAATTGACAAAGGTACACATCATAACCCCCCCATCCAAATTGGTTGTCTCCACAATTTATGACTGAACAAAGGTCAAATTAGAATCCAGTTTCTGATCCTTTTGTATAGTTCAACTCTATACCCCCATACTTTTGAATACAACTGTCTGTTGGTGTAGGCAAAGATGCAAATCGTTTAGGTCTCACCCTAGTTGTCGATGTGGCGTTGGTGTAGTTCAGCTTTTTCTCTCCAGGGGACGCTCTCCCTTTCTGTAGCTCCCTCTTGATGTCCTCACAAATCACCCAGATCACTATCCCAAGGAGGAGCATCCACAAAACAATGAAACAAGTTATAGACCGCATGATTTACCTCTTTTCGGGTCCTCCCTCCCTTTAAAGGTCACACAGGCACTCGAGTCTCTCCTCCCCCGGACGAGTGGGTCTGGCTCCTAAATCTAAAATCAAATACAAACAAAGGAATACAATACTCGGTTAATGAATTACTGCATAGACTCACACACAAACTACAATGTATTTATTTGTTCTCAGCTCCTTCTTCCGGACCAGTGGCACTTGAGGCGCACTGGGAGAGGTGACCCTTTCCTGCCAGTTTAATCGCTGAGTGAGTTCTGGCAGTTACTTTAAAAGGTCCTGTCCAACGTGGTTCATTCCATTTTCGTTAAATGGCCTTCAGATACAAGAACTCTGGAGGTCCTTCTGGTCCCTTCTCTGGTTTTTGTTCTCCCGTGGAGATATTTTCTCCTGCTGGTGAATCTGTGGGAATGGAGAATTCTGACACCAGAGCATTTACTTTCACATAATATGGTTTGTACGCCATATTTGGCATTTCTCTTAAGGAGTGAGTTGGACCAGGTATTTCTCTGCCATGATGTAACTCAAAGGGAGTCAAGCTAGTCTCCCTGTTCACTGCAGCTCTCACTCCTAAGAGGGCCAGAGGCAGAGCTTCTGGCCACTTAAGTCATTACAACCTTCAACAGTTTGTTCTTCAATGTTTGATTCATTCTTTCCACCTTTCCCTGGGACTGAGGGTGATACACTGCCCCATATCTATGCTTTAGTCCTAAAGCTTTTTCAACTTTCTCCAGGTCTTTGTTTTTGAAATGTGTTCCGTTATCTGATCAAATTAACTTAGGGAAACCGTGAGTGGGAATGGTTAATCAAACATTTGATTACTGAAGTGGCGTCCTCTTTCGCTGTGGGATAGGCCTGAACCCACCTCGAAAAGGAGTCCACAATGACCAACATGTAACGTTTCCCGTTCTCACGTTTCAACATGTCTATAAAATCAATGTTTATCTCTTGACCTGGAGCTGTCGGCTCTGGATATTTGCCAGCTTCCACTTTAAGAGCTGGTCTTACGTTGCATGTTTGACACACTTCACACTCTTTTACAACATTTCTGAGAGCTTCATTCTTCCTGTCAATCCACCAATGTCGTAAGTCATGAGTCATCTGGCCAATGTTTCAGTGGTCAGGTCCATGAGTCTGTGTCAACATGCTGTCAAGCCACTGTGGGGGCATTATTACTTGATTATGTACATGCCATATGTCTTGACTGTTCTGTTGCCCCCCTTTTGACTGCCAGTACTTTTTTGTTTCTTCAGAAATAGCCCCTTGTGCTTTTTTAGTCGTTTCCATATTTACATGATCACATATTAGTGGGTCTGAGGCTATCATCATCATATTTACAATGTATCCAGCTGCCTGTTTTGCTGCACGGTCAGCTGCATCGTTTCCTTTGGCTTCTCTGTCATTTAAAATGCTATGACCTTTCACCTTCGTTATCAAATCAATCAAATCAAATCTTTATTTGTATGGCACTTTTCATACAAAGAGTGACACAAAGTGCATAACAGAGATTAAAAACATTAACAGAAATGAAAAACATCAAAGAAAATCAAGAAAAATACAGACAGCCTGACCCTCCCACCCCCACATATACGTACGCAACAAAACACACACATTCATGTAGATATTCCCACAAATATTCGCAAAGGCACCCGAACACCCCCCCTTACCACCCACACACACGCACACATACACCAACACACACTAACTGTTACTAAAGAGACATGGCTAGAGAGACATGGCTAGGCACTGAGACCTGAGGCGAGGGAGAAGCTACCTTTGGGGGCCAACCTCACTGAGAGAGGTCATGGCTACTTCTTTTGGGAGATGTAAGGCTTCTGCTAACTCCCTCATCATTTTTTCATGTGCCATGCTCTTTCCTCCACTGGTCATGAAGCCTGCTTGTATCCATCCTGTTAAATCTCTGTGTACCGCATTATATACATATGCTGAGTCTGTATATTTATTTACACTTTTATCATGCGATATCTCTAGGGCTGCTATCACTGCTCTCAGTTCTGCTTTCTGGGCTCATACACTTCCAGTCATCTTTTCTTGTTGTCGAGTGTATCATCTGCCCCTAATTTTACCACAGCATATCCTGCTTGGAGCCCCTGGTCTGGATGTCTGAAACAACACCCATCTGTGTACAACTCCACTTCTGGGTTAGTCAGCAGAGTTTCACTTAGATCAGATCTTACTTTAGTTTTATCCTGAGTTGCTGTTATACAACAATGTGGGGGTCCTTCCAGTATTTGATCTGCCATATGTACAAATGTTATGTGTGGTTGTGTCAGCGCTTTCAAAATTCTGTTCTGTCTCAATGGTGTCAGCGTGAATGCAGAGGATGTTACAAACGCTACTGTGGTGTGTGAGGTCAAAATTGTTAGTGGGTGGTGCATGACAACATGTGAGATTCTTTCTAGTAGTTTTGCAACTGCTGCTGCATATCTTACACATGGAGCAGCTCTTTTTTCTTGTACAACAAACAATACACTACAGTATATCAGCACCTTTCTTATCCACCTTTGTTTCTGATAGAGAACACCATATGCAGACGCCTGTCTCTCAGAAACATCCAGAAAAAATGGTTGAGTGTAGTCTGGGGGCGCCAAGGACATGGCCAGTGATAAATCTTGTTTGGGGCAGATAAAGTCAGAGTCTGCTTCGACTGTCCACTGTAGTGTGTTACTGAGATAACGACAACCTTGAGTTTTTATTATTGCATGCAAAGACTCAGTCCGTCCTGCGTAGTCAGGCACAAAATGTCTTGAGTAACCTGTCAAACCCAAGAAGGAGAGCATATCTTTAACTGTTTCAGGCCTGGGATGATTTAAGATGGTGTCCTTATGCAATGCAGAGATGTCGGCTCCTGTACCGGAGACTTCTCTTCCGAGGAAAGTGACAGAGGCTCTACAACACTGAAGTTTAGATTTAGAGACTTTGTAACCACATGCATGTAGACACGACAGGATCGATTTGGTGAGCTGCAGGCACACATGGGGGGCTGGACACGCTATTAAGATGTCATCAACATACTGAACAACCAAACATCCTTGTTGAATCACTAGGTCGGCCAGTTGAGATCTCAACTTTATTTGTCATTAAAGATCGACGGTGACAGCAAAAACCCCTGTGGAACACGTGTGTATGTGAGTCTGCGTCCCCCATATGTGAAAGAAAACATGTCCTGCAGGTGTGGTGCCAGAGGTAAGCAGAAAAACGCATTAGCCAAATCAATGCAAGAAAAGAATTGATGAGAAGTGTCTAACATTGCAAGAGCTGCATGAGGGTTAGGAACAGGTGTGACAGGGGAGGTGATGATTTTGTTAATAGCCCGTAGGTCATGTGCCATCCTGTAAGTATCAGAGGGTTTTTTAACAGGTAAAATAGGAGTGTTCCACTGTGACTGTGACGGTCTCAACACCCCAGCCTGTAACAGGCCTTCAATGGTGGGTTTTATGCCTTCTGTGGCTTCCTGTTTATGTTTGTATTGTGGCTGCCAGATCGGTGTAGCTGCGGGCGTGACAGAAAAATATACTGGATTTATATCTTTACAAAACCCAATGTCAAAAGGTCCAGATGACCACAGAGATTCTGGTAGAGATGAGAGCATTTCCTGCGTCCCATCCCCATCAGTCCGCTCTCTCCCGTGATATCGGGTCAGAGAACGATGCTCACACACACCATTGATGTCAGCTTGGAAGGGAATTTTGTACATTTTTGTAGATGGTGAAATCATTACTCTGGGAATTTGGGTCGGTAACCAGTCAGTGAGTGTAAGTGCCTTTTTTACCATGGGACCCAATTCTTTGGCTTGATGCCCTGCATGGAGGGCCAGAGAGACGTGTGGCACAGCGGTGTTTGACATTTTGTACCAAGCATTTCCATATTCAGGTAACACGACGGCTGCTGCCACACCCTCTGGTCCCACATACAGGCCATCGGTTTGTACAGTCCATGTCTGACCCTCAACCTGTTCTTCAAACTCGGTGAAATAGATTAAGTCATCAGTTCTATCATAGCACAACGGGAGGGGGATGATAGGAGGCGAGGGAATGTATCCACGGGGCCCATAAGTTAAACTGATCTATCAAGGGATTGTTTTCTGTGTCTAACAAAACCCAGTATATGTCAGCTGGTGGTGCAGCAGCAGTATACAGGGTAGAGGCCCCCAAAAGCATCTGTCTGGGAGAGGTGTCGTAGGATGAGCCACAGCAATGCAAAGAGGTTCCCTGAGGTGCACATTTCACAGCCACTCCATGACGAACCAACAAGTCTCCTCCCATCAAATCCACAGGACAGTCAGGTGCATAAACAAACGAGTGTCTCAAGGTCTGATTCCTTATAGTCACAACAGTCTCTTCAGTGAAGGCAGTTTTTGTTCTGCTGGGTGGATCACTCAAGGTTGAGTAGCGAGCTCCTGTGTCCACCATGACCCATTTGGTTTCCCCATTCCCCTTTAGAGAAAAACAGGGGGCTGCCAAACCCTGTAGTTTTTCTTCTGTCGGGCGTCCCTATTGTTGTGGCAATTGTCCCCACCCATTAGGAGGTCACCATCCTCCTGGTGCCATGTGTGGGTTGTGTGCTTGGAGATGCATTTCCTCTTGGGGGGCCTCCATTCCCTCCCTGCTGCTGAATATAGCCGTTATACGGGCAGTTTTTAACCCAGTGTCCCATGTCTCCACAAATAAAACATTCCTTGTTCCCCTGACCTCTACCTCACCCCCCTGTCCACCAGAGTTTTTTTTATTTCCTTTTTTTTTTTACTTCTGGTATTGATTATTCCCGTTTTGATATCCCACCCCTTGAAACATTTGACCTACATCATATGTTGGCACTGGAAGAGGCACAGGATAGTAGGGGTAGGGATTGGGAGAGGGAGAAGGGAAGGGAGGAGGGATGGGGTTAGAGGGAGGAGGGGTAGGGGTAGGGGCGGCTTCTGACACTGGAACCTGCACCATTTGTTTAGACCGCTTACTGCATGTTCACGGGCCTGCTGTAGCTGTAGCTTTAAGAGCTGATCTTTCAGTTCCTCTAACTCGCTCTCTTTTTTCTTTTGTTTCTGTGTGAGTGCGTCCATGTGATGGGTGACATGTCTCTCCCACACATCAGATTCAGCTCCAGGGAGATCAGGATTGTCAGACATTTTAATTTTCACTTCCTCAGGACAGTTCTGGAGAACTGCCTGCCTGAATAAAATATTCATTACCGTGTGAAGGGTGTTCTCCTGTTTTATCCAGCCACTCCTGAGTGCATTTACGCAAAAACACAGATGCTGACTCACCCGCTTGCGGTGGAAAGTGAGATTATGTCGTTTGTGTGCAGGAACCGGGAACCGTGTTCTAAGTGCATCTCCAAATACAGTAGCATACAAACTAAATGGAGTGTGACCTGCTACAAGTTGCGTCCTTGCCTGTCTTTCTATCGCATCACTTTCCCAGAATCCACAGGAGTGGCCTAGAAGGCCTCTCATATCTCCCATGGCGACAGTCTGCCCCTGTGTAAGTTGTGAAACTTTGTTCAACCATGGCTGAGCTCCTTCCCTCAAGGGAGGTAGCTGATTTACCAACGCTGTCATGTCACCCAATGAAAATGGTTTATATTCGGTGGGGAGTTTATTTGGGCCTTCTGCAAACAAGGGGAGCTGTGTGTCCCGCCATCTTATACCTGTCTGAAATCCTCTTCCTGCTCTGTCTTTCTCCTTCAGCCTGTGCAAGTGTCTTAACCCATTACCTCTTATCCTTACCTCACTAATCTCCCCCCTTATCCCCTCTTCCTCACTGTCACTATGATTTATATCTGTCCTGCATCCCCTAATATCATACTCTCCACCCCCGTTATGTCTGTACCTACATTGATTATCCTCCTCGTCTTTATCCTCCCACCCTCCTATCCATTCCCCTCCCATGTCCTGACATGCTGCGTCCTGATATCTACGTTTCTCGTATCTCCACCTCTCAATTTCTGGGGCTTGATTTTTATCTGATTTTTTAGATGCGGACACGGGTGGTGAACGTGGTGATGAGCTAAAGCTTTGTTGTATGTGTTTTTCTATCCCGCTCTTTTAGCTGTGTCAGTCGAGTCTGGAGGATCTTTTTTATGTCGTCTCTGCAGTTGTCATGAGGAAACCAACCCAGTCATCTTTTTGTCCTGTACCAGTCCTCTAATTGTTTGAGTGTTCTTTCTTTTCTTTTTTCTGGTTGACACACTGAGATGTTATGTTTTATTATTTCCCACTTCCCTCCCCAAGTTACAAGGAAACCTGATTGTTTTTTCAATGTGGGTATATCAAATTCTGCTGTTTCACGATCAAACTTGCCTTCCATCATTACAACTTGCTATATTTGCTTTACAACAGTTGTTTCATCTGGTGTTACACAAGGAAATATCTCATGAATGACTCCTGTAGGTCAATCGGGGGCTGCTGAGAGACAAACTTCTACAGCTCCTCCTAGAGAAAACTGCGGTCTCTCACTGGGTGTTTCACACAGTATCCCGATCTTTTAATTCATGAAATAACTTTCCTTCCAAACCACCCCAAGGAACTTTACACAGTCATTGTGAATGTGTATATTATTTTTTCAAATTCTTTTTTTGCATAAAACTCTGGTTGCCTACCACCAATGATGAAGAAGTTGAATACATTTTAAAATAAATCAAATAATAAATAAAAATGAAATAAGAAGAAATTTTATTATAGTTATAGTTTTTCTAAGATCTGGCAGGTTTACATGTGCAGGGGTTCAGTTTGGGTTGAAAGCGTATATGAGGGCGCTCCATTTAAATCCCCATCCACTTTCCCTCCGCTATCCAAGTTAGCAAGAGGCAAACAGGTTACATGTCCAATGGTGTAAATATGGGTAACTTTTCTACTCTTTGCATTTCACACGTTCTCTACACTTAACTTTTTTAGCTTTGTCTTGTTTTGTTTTCCTACCTATTCTTCTTTTATTTTTTCGAGTTTTTTCTTTTGTTTTTTTTTGCGGCTGTCGTCTTCAAATGTATGACTTATGGGTAAAAGCACATCACAGAGACTATGGAGCACAAAAACACATACACACCCACACACACACACATACACACCCACACACACACATGCACATGAATACATAACCAGAAATACATGCAGGCACTTAAACACATGCAAATATTTATTTATGAAGGAACTGTCATTTTCCCCTGGCTGTGTTATTCTATTATTATTGTTATTCTTCACATAAGGTATTGTCTCCGCACTTTTTTATTTTGTATTTATTTATTTTTACTTAAATTTTTTAGCATCTATTCATAGATTTATTGGATGTTTTTCTCTCCCTGATACACATATGCACAACACATGAAGTTTTTGACTTTTCACTACTTCCTCAGTTGTGAGCAATACTGGTGGGACGTGCCCATCTCCCTCTCTTTTTAAAGGACGGAAAAATTAAAATAAATAGATTTAAAGAATAGAATCACCCAAATGTATAACCAATCCAAGAAAATAAGAGCGTGTTACTCCTGAATGGACACACTCTCCAGATAAACAACTTCACTTAATGTTCTTCATAAATACCAAGAATTGATTCCCCATTACTTTTTTGTTTTGTTTTTGTGTTTTTACACTTGATTCAATGATTTTGTATCAATATATTGTTATAAATTGTTTCTTTATTGACCCTGAAGAAACTTAAATTACATATTAAGCAGGTTTATAACACACACACACACACACACACACACACACACACACACACACACGAAAGACGCACACACAACATTACAACAAGAGTTCATCTCCTTACAGCTCACACTTTTTATTTACTCCTCTAGTCCATGGGTTTTGTTTTGTTGTTTATTTATTTGGATTTTTTTATTTCATTTTTACAATTGATACCTTTAATTTTGAATTAATATATTGTTGTTGACTGTTTCTTTATTGTCCAAACACACTTAAATTAATTAAACAGCAGATTTATAATACACATGCATACACACGTGTATGGGTAAATATATATGACACATATGAGATATGTCTGTATGTATCTATGTTTACATATGTACTGAATATGTATTATTGTAGTTCATTGATTTCATGGCCTATATTTTTATTCAATTTACAAATATTGTTATTCCTGTGATCAGTTGTCAAATTAATTCACTGTCTTAAATTGTAATTGTGCTTTGGCAAACACATGTCAAATGCTAATAAAGCTCTTTGAAAATAAATTGCCTTGTGTGCATTGAGTGCAAAAATAAATTTAAAAAATTACATATTTCTGATATTTGCAGTTTCTCAGTGGAAAATAGTTTCAATTTTTTCAACATCAACTAAATGGCTTTAAAGTGTACTTTTGGCCAGTTTTGATCTCATACGGTGTTGTCTCGGTTGATATGAAAACTTTGGTTAAAAACTCATTAGCGTTGATTGCAGCTTGCATCTTCCTCAGGTTTATTTTGGCACAGAAGGCTGTACAGTAACCTTGTAAAAGGAACAACAGGTGTTTGTTTCTTTATTTTTTTATTCAGGCACGTCATAATCTTGTAGTTATCTTATATTTTTTGTGTCCTTCGTACGGGCTGAGTACCTCAAAGCGAGACAATTATCTGAGCATGAGGAGAGTGCTTTGACTGCCTAAATAAAATCAATATCTTGTTTAAATAAATGCCATATAGAGAATAATTTTTCCTCTTTAACCTTGCTTTCAGCTTCCCATCTGTGCTCTTGTCAAAACTACTAGACTCAATTGACAAAAATGGTCATTTTAGCTCACTGAACATGGGAGTTGTTGGTCTCTCACTGCTTTGATCAGTGGACTGTGTGACTTTTATTAATTTTTATTAATTTATTAATCTTACCCTTTTTAACATCAAATTCACACAATAACACAAACCACCTACCTGTTAATGGTGGACCATCAGCTCCCATGTTCAACGATGCTAAATCACTTTTTTCTTTGATGGAGTCTGGCTTTGAAAAGAGATCGATATGTCAGTTCCTTTTTTTCAGTTGGAAATCACTGACTGATTTTAAGGTAAGGCAGTGAAAATATTCTAAAATATAATGTACGCTACAATTTGTCCTGATCTTTTTGAGGTGGGCCTTTTTTAACGATTAAAGAGGTTTTATTGCTGGCCCCCATCCACAGCAATTCATTGCCTAGGTTCCATGTCAGACTCCCGCTTGCTTCTCCAAACTGGGCGCATGCTGACTGACATCTACTGCATGTAATATACTGTCTATGTACCCCATACAACCCCACTTCAAAAAAAATCTGAACTATCTCTTTAACAACTTAAATGTGGTCAGTATTGCAATTCCTCATTTTAACATAATTTATTTTAAGTGTGATGTAGCAGTATTTTGCTTCAAATCATATGAAGCATTTTGTAATGTAGCTCCTCTGATATTTATTTGTGTCAGTGAACTTTTTACCCCGTGTTTACCCTCACCATGTATAATTGCACTGACCCAGAGGCGCATCCAACTATGCCAGCATGGTTACATGTGCAGTGTCATGCTGGTATACAGCCGCACATACCTGTCCCAGACTGACCTTCAGGCCAACATCAACCACCACCACATGAGGGCAGCCAAAGTCCTCCAGCTACTGCTTTTTAACCATCAATGTGATTCATTCCACACATTTTATGGAGTATTTAAGATGCATTTAATTGACACAATAAACATTAAACACCAAATTCTTCCCTATTCTGGTTTCAACTTGGAAATGTATTCATTAATCAAGGAATTAGTGTGAAAAAGGACATTACAGTAACAAGTTATGTGACAACAAAGACTGGATCAACTATAAAAATCACATCATGAACTTCAATACTTGTTTTTAAACATTATTTCAAGATAAAACTTAGACTCAATATATGAAATATTTCTTAACAGTTTGTGCAGCTGAAAAATGAAATATTTCAAAACAGCATGCAGCTCATATTGCACCAGCATCATCATTACCACTCACCACAAACTTCCAGCATTACAGGACATTAACAAAAGCTTTTGCATCCGGAAAATACTCAATTATTCCAGCAATTGCTAGATTTGAAACAAGCTCTCAGACACTCCCTGTACACCCACTGTTTTCTGTAAATCAGTGATTCACAAAAAAAAAGAAAAAGAAAAGTGTTTCACACTGGGCGTTGTTTTCGTGCCTGAGTGCATAAAACAGCATCAAAATAGAGCTTGTTTATTTAAAAAGAAAAGTGTCAGTGGAAGCAGCCACCGACAGATATCCCAATGTCCTAAATTCCTAGAAATGTCCTAAAATTCTCAAAATGTTTTAAAACCCTGGAAACATCCTAAATCCCTGAATATCCTAAACCCTGATCCTAAAAAAAACTGTCCTAAAATCCTAGAAACATCCTAAAATACTGAAAATGTCTCCAAATCCTAGAATTTCCTAAAATACAAAAACTGTCCTAAAATTATAAAAAATGCCCTAAAACCAGAGAAATGTCCTAAAATCGTAAAAACTGTGCTAAAATGCTATGTCCTAGAAACATGCCATAATCCTAGAAATCCTTAAATTAAAAAAATCTATTAAAATCCCAGAAATGTCCTTAAATCCAAGAATATGTACTAAAAATCCCAACAATGTCCTAAAATCCTAAGGATGCTTTTAAACCAGAAAAAAAATGTCCTAAAACATGGAACCTTTCTAAAAACCCACAAATGTCCTTAAATCCTAGAAATGTACTAAAATCCTAGAAATATCCTAAAATCCTAGAAATATCCTAAAATACAAGAAAGGTCCTAAAAACCTAGAAATATCCTGAAATGGGGTAATGGACCTCCTGGCCCCTTGACAACCAGCAGAGCAGGTTAAGTATCTCATTGTTATTTTATTGGATAATATATATTAATATATATTCTTATATGTCATTTTTGTTTTAAATAAGAGTTCACAATTCTCAAAATAGCTCGGTTAGGCTGTTTATTTAAAAAAAAAAAAAAAAAAAAAAATCCGGTTACTCAGGCAAATTTATTTTATTATTATTTCTGTTGACGCTTTTATTTTGAAAACACCAGATCCGGATATCCTGTTGCTGTTCTTGCAGCAGATCAGAGCACAGCTGTTTGAGCGGAACAGGCTGCTCCGGGTCCTCAGGTCTCTGATATCTCATTATTTGGTTGTATGTGACCCGGACCACGTTTCCTCCGTGATTTCGCCTCTGTCGCTACATCTCCCATCTCCAGCGGCTGCTTTTGCACCGGGTGTCTCGCGCCGTTTGTGTGCTCACGAGAAGATGGTGTTGTCAACATCACAACAAGTCGCCCTGGCTTTCACGGCCGTGCTTTTCACGTTTGTCGTCCTGCCCAGGATGTTTGGCGTCGGCGGCGGGACCGGGTCGAAGGAAACGCGGTTTGACCCTCGGTACAGCCGAAAAGGTAATAAAGCTCACTTTTGTCGCAGAATTTAAGGAAACACGGCAGTTGCTCTGTGTCGTTTCGCCTCGAGCGCACTAGTAGTGTTTGCGTTAGCTAGCGCGTGCACTGACATGGTCTCCAAAATAAAGGTCACAATAGAAGACTACATGCAGTTTATGCTCAACACACCCTAACGTGTGATTTTATACTGATGTTCAGCGCCACTAAACTCCACATATTTAGGAGCAATGCACAGTCAAATACTTGCTAGCTTACATTGTACACAGATGATGTGTGTACGAAACGAGTTTTTTTAAAGTGATGTCAGCTAACTTGCCATTTCTAACGAGGAAGCATGCGTAAAAATATATATACTTAGAGTATTTGTGTGTTTAACTTTTGAAATGATCTGTGCTTTTATCCCACAATGGGAGTGCTAGCAAAAAGAGAGAGCCAGGGAGCAGGAATAACATCTCTGCCATGGGTCTTTGCTAGGTGGGGCCCATCAGCTGTGGGTCATCTGTTACATCATGTCAAACTTGGGAGGCTTCTTATATTAACCCTTGAAACCTGGATCGCCATCACTTTTACTGTGCTGCTTTCAGACGCCTTTTACAAGTATTTAAGAACTTGGATGGACATCAGATTTTTCATGCTGCATTCAGATGTGTCTCAAAAGCTATTAAATGTTTTGAAAAGTAAGAAAATTGGTTTGATTTCATAAAAAAGGGTGGTGGTGGGGGGGCAATGACCAATTTGGCATAAATGTCCCTCAAATTGCAAGAAATTGGTAAAAAAAAAAAAAAAAAAGTAACAACAAATGACAAAAAAACAAAAACTTGCATTGCATATTTTGTATTATATATAATTACTATTATTATATAATATTTGGGTTACAGGGAAAAAAACTATCCTTAATAGTCAGCACTTTTTGTGGGTCATATTCTAGATTTTTACTTTTTTAATACTTATTTTCAGGTGGTTTTCTTGTAACTTTTTACCAATTTCTTGCTAATTTCAGGTCATTTATATATATATATATATGTGTGTGTGTGTGTGTGTGTGCGCGCGCGCGCACATTTGTGAATGTGGCTCCCACACTAGGAGCTACACGCCACAATGAGGCAAAAATGGAGCGAGTGACTTTTTTTAAAAAAAACATTATGGATTGTGAGTGAGTGTGCGTGATTCTTGGTCACCATTTGCCTCAGTTATTTGGGGAATGGGTGCCATGCCTTTTCCCTGTGAACTTCCATCAGTGTCATGCGAACTTTAAAACTTCACCCAACTTTCCATTGGCATAGGGGTGAGTAGATGATGACTGAATTTCTATTTTTGGGTGAACTATTCCTTTAAGTCTCCAGGGCACTTTCATATAATGGGGAAGATCCAGGTAATTTCATACAGCAGGAATACATAACCATAATCATTTAACCCTAATCCATAAGGGTGAACTGATCTAGTTGATAAACATCTTTGTGACACCGGCTGTCCAGACAGCCAATTTTCAGTCCTCAGCACCAGACTAGTCTGGCAGTTTCCATGGTAACTTTGGTCTTGTTTATTTAAATCTCCTGTACGAAAAAGAAGTTCTTGAAAAGAGAATAAAGCAAGCCTTGTTTAATTGGTAATCCTGCTTTATGAAACACTCCTGGGGTCACAGTTTTACTTCATTTTTCACAGTAGCTCCACCATCTGTCCCTCTGTTTGTCCACACCATTTTGTCTGTGGCAGCAGGTCCAGGCCCGGGTGCAGTGAGAGGTCAGCCCATCAACGTGAATGGCCCCGGCTCATCTCAGAGCCCTGAGAACATGCAGCAGATGAAAAAGCTGATGGAGCAAGAGCTGAAGAGCGACAAGTACAAATCCACCAATAACAAGGGCTACGTGTTCACACTGATGCCTCTGTACGCCATCGGAGTCGGAGTGTTTGCAGCCTACAAGTTTCTAAAGGTTAGCAAAGATAGCTGCAACAGCAAACAATAGTTAACATCTAAGGAAGGCAAAAGTGCAAAATTCATATACGTTATTCTTTTCAATTCACAGATTAAATCTGCAGATGACCAGGCCCAAAAAGACAAATTTGCAAAAGGAGCCAAAAAGTCAGTGGAGGCAGGTGTGTAAAGGGTGCACTGAGATTTCTGTTTGCATATGTGCATTTTCTTTGGTCACACGTGTTTGCTTACCTACCGAGAGTAATTCAAATGTTTGTTTTCGTGCAGAGAACCAGTTGAACGAGCTGGAACAAAGGCTTGCGCAGACAGAGAGGATGCTCAATTCCATCCTGACACAGCTCGACCCACTCACTAATTGGTGAGTGATGATCAGTGTCAGTTTTCATGCACTTCACCACGCCTAGTGCTCAGCTGTGGTTCTGGAACACGATTACCACTTTGTTGTCGCTTGCTGTTCCTTTTCTTAAGCAGGCCTACAGTATAAAGAAAGTCACTGGCAGGTTTCAGAAATACTATTTTGTACTGTGTTCACTGTTGCAGACAGTAGAGAATATTGTCTGAGATCCCTGGACATTTTGAGCGTGAAAGTGAAAAAAAACCCTGAAATTTCAAATAAAGACAGATACGTAATTATTTTTTGTTCAGTCCAGGCATTTGATTGCATTAAGCAGTGTTACATGAGAGGGTGTGCTTCAACATCGAATGAGCATGACAGTGATGCGATTAGGACTGAAATGCTTGAGCTGGGCTTAAAGAGACAGGCGCTTAACACAGATTATTTCAGACTGTGTGAATGCAGGTATATTCAGACAGACTGTGCAAAAAATAAATACAAACACAAATACAAGTATAAAGATGAAAATTACCTTAATATGATAACATTTAAAGGGTGAGTTATACCCCCTAAACTTGTGCATGCAGATTTTAAACACGGATAAACCCTCTAAAATAGGCTTTAGATTTCTTTCCCATTGCCAGTAGAGCAGAGCTGTGTACACACAACTGGAGCAGACCACTTAACCTTTCTAATATGTCTATGGGTTATTTTTGGTGTGTCAAGTTGAATGTCACCATAGACTGTATATAAAGATGGAGGACACACCCCAGCTTACCCCCATTATGCTGAAGTGAGGTTAAATTATCCACAATTTTGGCATTGCCATCTTGTAATGGTGATATCATTGAGAGCAGAGAGCTTAGGAATTACCCGCCAAAACACCCATCGGACCAATCACAAGCAGCTCCATTGAATGCAAGCGTATAGTTTGGCTGTCAAAGCTGTCAATCATGGCAGAAAATCCCCTTTTGTATAATTTTACAACTTATTAAAACCAAACGTTTCATAAAACAAACACTAAGAACTGGGATGATGGGATGGGAACTACCGTCATTGTCAGAGACCATCTTTTGGAAAAATGTATTTGGCTTGTACTTTGAGTTTTTATTTTGTGTCCCATTCACTAACATGGAGGGGCGGGCTTTATGACCTATACTGCAGTCAGACACCATGGGGTGATCAAGATTCAAAACTTACACTTTGGGGGAAATGTTATGTTGTCCATCTTTATATACAGGCTATGGACGTCACAGACAGGCTGGCAAACAGATAAACAGTAGAAAGCAGCATTGGAGGAGGTCTGAAAACTTTCTGTGGTTATTTCTCTTAAACATGACTTGCCTTTTCAGTCCGTCTTTCAAACTCGGTGTAGACTCACTCGCTGTGTAGGTGAAGATGAATAGTATTTAATAGTGATGCACCGTTGCATCTTGCAAGTTAAGGGGCTAAAAATGTGTTCACCCAGGTGTTGTGTTTCCATCAATGCAGATCAGATCAGAGCCAATACATACTCGTAACTACCACATAGTCATTTGACCCGGGTGTGAATGCTGATTGTAACCTTTCCCATTACATTTAAAAGCCAGTTGCTAGCGGGTGTTTGCAGCTTTTTTGTGCAGAATTAAATGAGGCTTCCCGACTACAGTTGTCTGTTGGAATGACTCGCTCTTGCCTCAAGTGGCCATTAGAGGAACTTTTGTTGTACTTCCCGCATTGGCTTCATTTTTTTAGCACCAGAGGCTGCTGCTTTGTTTAGCTTCCAGATGAGCCAAACAATCTATAGCTGCCTGAGACACCAACCAGTCATTATAATTTCTTTATGTTCTACATAAAGGGCAGTGTTAACTACATGCTAAGAGTAACTCCTCTGAGATTGTTTTCATCCTCATGTTTCTTCACTTGTCATTTCTCGTCAGTGTGAAGTCAGTGGCACAGGAGCAGAAGAACGAGATCATGTCTCAGCTTCAGACCATACGGTACCTGATGAAGAAGAGAGGAATGGACTGTCCACCCCTGAACATCAACGGTGGGCCAAGCGACTGTATTAACACTGTGGACTTATCAAGTTTTTTTCTCTCAAATCTCATTTTAGGAATTACTTTTTGCACTCTTACTCATCAGTGTTGGACTCAGTAGGCAGGTTTCCATTAACCTTCGAATGGTGCAAATTGAAGTTGCGAATATAAAATACGCTTAAAAACTCCATTTGTTTAAAAATTTCAGCCAATTTATAAAAGCCATATTTTGCAAAACTGCAATGGAGGAATCACTTTTTGGGCTTTTCTAGGTCACATGATGCTATTGATATGTTATCAGCAGGAACTGGCTCCCTCATGATGCAGCAGGAGCTATAAGAGTTGTTATTGCATCACATAACTCTTCAAAAGTTGAGCCAATCATCCAAAAGTTTTGAATTTACAATTCCTTTGTGAAATCGTGAACTATTACCTCCCAGAAATCCCTCATATGTGGACCCTCCCACATATAAGGGGCTTGTCTTTCCATTATGGCTCCATAACACAGCTACGTCACCTTGGATTGGAAATAATGACGGCTAGTGAGGTGGCTGCAATAGAAAAACCTGCTAATGTTTTAAACATCCATCACCATGCTTCTTGAAATGTTATCGCCAGAGCAAAAGTCACGTAACATCGCTCAGTGGAGAGGCAGTCATCTAGCAATCATGTTTTATCGACATTTCTAAAATATTGCTTAAATTTTGCCCAAATCTTTGTGGTGGCTAACTAATGATGCATTTTTCCAAGAAAAAACCCAAACTACAAACTGCAGGCTCGATACTAAGCTATAAAAAAATGCAGCCGTGCTTCATGCTTCAGGTTTGCGTGCCTGCCTTGTTGTCGTGATAAACCACAATTTAAAATTCAACAAGAGCAGCCACAGTGGGACACATCTCTAAAACAATGTTTTGCATCTGATTTTGTAGTTATGAATGTGGTCGAAGTCTCATATGCAAAAAAGTGTCTGATGGTTAACTCCATGCAAGTTCCCATTAACTTTTATTTTTCCTGCATTTAGTAGTGGGTGATATTGATAAAATCTTGTATACTTTTCTATCGATATTAATGAATCATGTGACAATATTATACAGTAGAAAGGGCTGATGATACTTCCAAAAGATGACAGGGATTTTTGAAGAAACGATAGAAACATCAGATAGCGATATATTTGGAAGGCAAAACAAACTGAATTTTTAACTCTTACTTAAATTTTTACTGTAAAACTGAGTTTTAGGGCCACATTTAGGAAAAAGAAATATGTTTGAGACTTCGAAAATAAAGTTGTAATATTTTGAGAAAAAGTAATATATTATGAGAATACACTCGTAATATTGCAAGAATGAAGTCGTCATTTTAAGAGGAAAAAAGTTGTAATTTCATGATAATAAAGTCAAAATTTTAACAAGGAGGGGGTTATTATATTGACATAAAAAAGATACATTGCCAGCAAACTATAGAACAGACGAGAGCACAGGCAGCCTCCTTGGCCACCACTGTCCCTGGTGTCATGCCATGCCCCACACAGTCAACAGCAGTCAACAGTCAAGTGTTTTTTTAACACTTTTGCTCGTCAAGCATGTACAGTATATATACAGTATTCATTATCTAAGCGGCCAACTAACATTATCTCCAGCTGGTAGCTGGTAGAGACAGGCCTCTATTTGTCAAAATGTGCAGCCACATCCAGCTAGTAAAAAGGAGCTGGGTGTCTATTTGGGAATATGCTTTTATCTAGGTTTTACGGTATATATCTAATAGGTCAAAGGGTCAACTTTCCTGTGTCATCATAATATTCTGCAAAAACACTTTCCTGGCCGTCACTCAACGTCTCAACTTAGACAGAAGATATATTTGGTCAGATGCTGAATTGAAGAAACTGATCTTAAAACTGCTGATTGCAAAGATCCAATTTGACTGTTTCACAGAGGCATTTAACTGCAGGGCTGTAATCCTAGTTCAGTAGAGATTTACGCTTTTAATTTTATTATTGATCACAAGTAGAACATGTTGTTCATTTTCATATCACGTGTTTTTCAGAGTCATCCTGCGAGCGTAACCTGGACGAGCTCATAGAGTCACTGGGAGCCAGTGACTCCACCTTGGCAGTGGGAGCTTCTCTTGAGGACAAGCGGAGCTCTCCAGGAGCAGCGGAGGCTTCCGAAAAAGTTTATCAGAAGAGTTCGGAAGCTAAAGATGAAGCTGCCACAGAAGGCGAAGAGATGAAGGAGCTCGTACCAGAGGAATCGGATGCAGAAGCAGAGGAGGAAGGGAATGCAGGCAAAGAGGAGGGAGACGATAAAGAGGAGGAAGAAGAAGGATCGGAGGAGCTCATGCCTTCACTAGAGGACTCGTATGAGACAAACATTGAGGAGGTGGGAGCGGAGCAGCCTGTGTCCGGCCTCAGGAGACGCAACAGGCCAGACTGAACTCCCAAGCAAGACTTGTGCACTTTACAGAAACGTGACAGATTATTATGAATATTTATTACCTGAGAGGCTTTCATTCCAAAAGGCCCGCTACATATTTATCAAAATCACATATTGCATTCATCAGAAACTATCACGTCAGGAGGAAAGCTCTGACACAGTGAACACGCGGCTCTATTTTCCTGTTTCACTCAAAAGAATCGGCACAGACGTGTGCACAAGGTCACTGAGGTCAGTGAGGGTGGGTCCAAGTTTATCTGTAAAGTGGATTTGGTGATTTTACGGTGAGCCACATTACTTGTCTCATATCTTTTAACCCTTTATAACCTGGATAGATATTGGTTTTTTTTCCTGTGCCGCACTCAGAGGACTTTCACAAGCAGGTAAACCTTTTGAAACTTGAGAAAATAGGTTTATTTTGTTAAAAACATGAGGGAAAAAAAACAACAAGAAAACATAATGAGCAACTTGGCAAGAAATGTCCCGTCAATTGCAAAAATTTTGAAAAATTTGACAAGGAGATGATGATTTGCTGGGGAGATTATCAGATATTATCAACAACAACAAACATAGGGGGAAATTTATAATTCTGAGTTTAAAATCATGTTAACATATGTATATGCGGCACTGTCTTAAGATCATGTTCTTGTTTGTTTTGTCTTTTTTTCTTTTTTTGTGCTTATTTTCAGGTAATATTTTTCTAACTTTTTACAAATTCTGTGCCATTTTTTGGCCATTTCTTTGTTGCTTGTTGTCTTCCCATGTTTTTGATGCATTGGTGCGTGAAAAAGAAGATTCACCAAGCCGCAAATATGGGCCCATTAGTGATGGGTTGTTAACCCTTTGAAACCTGAGCAGATTTGTTTAATTTCTCGCAAAAAAATGAGGAAAACGGCAATTCACTACCTTTGCAAGAATTCTGAGTGTCAATTGTGAGAAAATAGTACAAAACAAAATTACCTGGAAATTAGTTTTAAAAAAGGAAGGGGGATAATCAGACAATTATCAACAAAATGTTTAGAAAATTATATTCATAATCATGATAGTTTTGTATTTGAAAGTATTTTATGCAAATAAATGTATACATAGATATTTTTTAATTTTCAGCACTTTTTTCCTGTTTTTTTTTCTTCTTTTTTAAAAAAATGTCTCTTCTTTTGCTTATTTCAGGTAATTTTCTATATCTTTTTTACTAATTATTCTGCTATTTTTTGTTAAGTTGCCTTCTCCCTTTGTTTTTTTAAGAAATAAAAATTATTTGCTCAGGTTTTAAGGGGTTAAAGGACTGAGGCTTTAAGCTAACTGAATGTGTGTCTTGGATAAACTCATTATACAAATTGTCTCTCGAGGCTCCTCCATAGCTTAGCCATGAACACACTTAAAATATTTACTTTGCAGAGAAAACAACAAAGGGCCCTTCTCATCTCAAAGATATAACACAGCTAATACTTCTTATATCTTTCAGTGAGCTCGTTTCCTGTATGGAAGCAGCTAATATTTGCCCGATTTTCACCATGTGTTCAGATCTTCCTTCATTTTATGACTTATCTAAAAATGATGTCGAGCAGCCAAGGGATTATCTGAAAAGTGATGTTAATGTGGAAGTGCCTTTAACCTGCTTTCTTTCTAATGGCCAGCAGGGGGCAACTCCACCGGTTGCAAATAGTCAGATTGGAGTCTTTGAGAAAATAACCCTATTTCTCACGTGATTTATTACCTCAGTAAATATTTTCCAAATTAGTTCATGGTCTCAGTGGTTAGTTTCAAGTCTTCCTCCAATACAGCATGATGTTCATTTTTTGGATTATTGTCATTTAGGGTAAAAAAGACGATTAACGGGGTATGATGTAGGGTGTGGATACCTTATGTCGCTACCTGGATGGTGTCATCGAGCTCTCGGATCTAAACCTCGCTCCTCCACAGCTTTACTCTCTCATCTAAACATGGTCAAGATGGTGATAGCCAAATTGTAAAACATGTCTGTTTTTTTTTAAATAGCTTTAAATCTGTGGGAAGTGTTTTTGTGCAGACATATCATCACCTTGCAATTGTGAAGTTCTATCTGAATTTAGATAATAGTAACAGTTTTGCACGCTGCACTGGGCAAAAGAACACAGAGGAAACGGACAAACCACAAGGTTACAACATTGTGTACAGTGCCACTTGTGTTAGTCTTTGTGTTGACATGAAAATAGAGCCCATTATGTCCTTTGCTTTTCTGTTATCAGTCAATTTTTCCAACATCACCTTTCTAAACTTGCCTGATTTTGGAGTGAAATTTCTAGAGAAATTAAAGCTGCAAGCAGCGATGAACGGGCCCTCGCACCTCCACACGCTCTGGGGCTACTTGCTGGACACCGACTGATGCAGCCATATCTCTCTGGGAAGGGCAACACTGCACGCAGCAGTGAATTAGTGTTTCCTTGCTGTAGTTCTGAGGCAGGAGCTGCGCTAAGTAACTTCAGCAAGTGTGGTTGCGTGTGTGTTGTGATCTGCCATTTACAGAGCTGGTGCAGGCTTACTCACAGCAAAAAGCATGGGAAAAAATGACAGTATATTATTCCCTTTTCCCTGATAATCACAATAAGCCCCTAAATGTGTTTCTTGTTGCTACTTAAATATAATGCTGCTGAGCGATTCTGAAAAATTGCTAAGCACCACTGTCCACTGTTCTGCACTGCTCTAACTCTAAAATTAAAATTCCTGGACTTTCTGTTGTGTTTAGGTCACGGCTCCAAGAGGCTTTTTTGTAGGTACTTGGGCTTTTACATAAGTTTGTTAAGTTTTGTAGCTCTAGGTTAAACGGTTTGTGGGGGCTGCTTTGCTGAAAATTACTAGGTGGTGCTCCAGAGCACGTTTTGGCACATCACAGCAAAAAAAAATCCTATCAAATAACACATCATAGGACTATTGATGTGTCTGCCACGTTTCGTGAGTTGTTAAGCATCTTTAGCCCCTCAAACATAACTTCCTGTTTTATGGCGAAGAATGCCACAGAACGGCAACAGCGTTTGATGAAATAAAAAACAGCGCGCAATTTAACATCACCAGCTTGTCCAGATTTGAAGTCGATCAGAAGACATCTGTAGGACAAGTATTTAACCAAGGAAACACTAAAATAACAAAAAAAGTCAAAATTCAAATTAAAATGGCGCACTTCCTGTTGGGTTTAGGGCACGGTTTTTTTGTAGGTCTTAGGCTTTTGAACATGATTCTCACGTTTCGTAGCTCTAGGTTAAACGGTCTGCGGGGGCTGCTTTGTTGAAATTTTCTAGGGGGCGTACAAGAGCCATTTTTGCACATTAATGCAAAAAAATCATATCAGATATCACAATTTAGAACTTTTGATGTCTGTGCCACTTTTGGTGAGTATTGGTGCATGACTTGGCCCTTAAAAAGTGCTTCCTGTTTTATGGCGAATAGTGAATAGCTATGGCGACAGCGTTTGATGAAAACTCAAAAGTATTTTTTCTGTGCATCATGAAAGTCTTTGCAGGATTATGAGAGCATTTGAGGTTGCTCGGGTGTATCTGCTACAGGAGGCAAATTAAAGTGTAAAAAAACAAACTTCCTCTTACCACACTTAAATACAAAAACTTTCACCAGTCCCCATAAGCATGCCAAGTTTCATGTTTTTCAAGTTTTCGAGTATAATAAAGCTTTCAAAAAAGCAATTCATTAGGTAAAAGAAAAATTGTGAGAATAAAAAGCAGAGCAATTACAATAGGGTCCTCGCACTCTTGGTGCTCGGGCCGTAAATATGCTTTCTTTGTTGCGTTTTAACCCTAAATCATCCCGTGCTGCCACCCTCTGCCCTTATCAGGTATGAGAAAACGGTGAAGAAAGATTTCATGACAAAAGCCATAAAGTCTTACCATAAATAATGTTGCTTTCCTGTTTCATCAATGTACACCAGGGGTCAACCAATATTGGTTTTTCAGGGCCGATACTGATATTTGAAACCAATATGCATTTGCAAAAAAATTGAAGTATTTCTGTCAAAATTTGGAATTTGGAATATAACAAACTCCAACACTAAGTTTTGTTTAAATGCCCTCAGCAAATGTTTAGTCAAAACTGAACCTTTAACATCAAATACAGCACGATTTCTGCAACTTTTTAAAAATAAAGTTTAGTGAATTTTAAATAAAAAATGAATAAATAAAAATAGCTCCCTGAGGTTTTATAAAATAAAACTTCCTCTTTTGCATGTATAATAGACTGCCCTCTCTGGTGTTGGTTGAGTGTAAATGTGCACACTTTTTCATTAAATAATTTTATCTGTGATCGTTAACGATAATTTGCCAAATATCGGCCCCGATAATAGGCCAGGCTGATAATCTGTTGACCCCACATATACACTAATTATTTTTTATCATAATCATGACACTAATGCTACTGGATGCAATGAGCCTTCTTAGACTGCAGAATATTATAATATATATTGTAGAAGTGTGAACTTGAGGCTTGTAGCATGTTTATTCATAAACATAATTGTGCATGTTTTTTTTTGTTGTTTTGTGTCTGCACATTGTGACCGCATGGCTTCATTTATTTATTTAAGAGGAAAATGACAATCATTTAATCAACCACAAACGCATTCAACCCCACATATTTTTATACTGATCCACTGTTACATTCATTTTTAAAATCTGCATTATTTTTGATAATGTTCCTGTTTGTTGGTTGCTTGTTGGATACCGATATCGCAGAAAGGAATCACTTTGCCTTATATTTCATTATTTTGGTCAACTGCATATTTCCACTCTTTCACTAAATTTAACACACATAGGATTTATTGCCGCATCTTGGAATCCACAAATATTTGCCTTAATTTACTTAGTAAATGTTTTTATATAAGTCCTCCCCCTTTATACATAGTTAAATTTCTGTGTTAAATGTTGTATGTATCATGTGGGGGGCTGAGTGAAGGAACTCAGTTTGCCTGAGTAGAAAATAAACAACAAAAAAATCTCAAAAACGAGTGATGATGTTTGTCTGGACTTTTGAACAGATGATGGTTATTTAAGCTCCAAGCAATATGGATTTATGAAATAGTGCTGGCACTTATTCTGCAGAGCAGAGATGTGGACTCCAGCCACATGACGTGGACTCAAGCCTGACTTGAGTCACAAAATTCGATGACTTTACTCAGCAGATAAAAAAAAAGCATTTAAAACTTAACTTAGACTTTACCACCAGTGTCTCTTGACTTTTCTCTGACTTCAGCCATTTGACTTAAATAATTTAGTTTGTTTACAAAACTATGTGGTGGTCAACAGAAAACAAACTGTAGTATGCAAAAGTTGAAGGTCAAAAAAATTGTGGAGATGCAACAAAGTACAAACTAAAAAAACTAAAACCTTCATGACTTTTAATATATTACTCTGTTGTTAAAATGGAACTAGATTATGATGTGTTAAAAACTCAAAAGTCAAAGTTTTCACATGGATTTTTGGACATGACTTTGGATTGTCAGACATGACTTAGGACTTCCCTGTCTGGACTTGGAATTTGACTTGGGATGTGCCTTTCTTGACTTGGGTCTTGACTTCTGACTTTTCTTTCTTGACTTGGGTCTTGGTTTGAGACTCTCTGTCTTGACATGGGACTTGACTTGGGACTTGACTTCGTACTTGACTGTCGTAACTTGAACCATGACTTGGGACTTGAGTGCAAAGATTTCAGATTAAATTGTGACTTGCACACCAATAACTTGTTCCCCTCTCTGCTACAGAGAGTTATTGTTTAAAGTCTGTTTAAATCTGAGCTTGCTCATCCTGTTTCTGCTCAGGTTGACCTTAACCATGTATTTTAACCATGTAGGAGTTTCCAAAATGACTAGTGTCCAATGTCAAAATTCACCTTGTAATCATAATAATAATAATAAATATGCATGATAACATATATAATCGGGGAAAAACCTGGCACTCAATAATATGGAAGCACCTGAAAATCAAACCTAGATGGCCACAAGATAGCTAAACTTCAAGCAATTAAACCTTCATCTAATGGTGTTTACTGTCAACAGTAGGCTTTTTCTACCCCCTGACCAACTCTGTAATCATAATTTACTGCCGAGTCATCCCCTCAATGCTCTCAAGTTGTAAACATGTGTGGTTTTTAATGAACCATCCTTCCATTATAACCTGAACGCATCATTAAACAGAGCATCTCTTGAAATCCCATGAGGTCATTGAACTCATCACAGCAATTATCAGCAGTAGAGGGAAAAAAAGATCTAAACTTTATGGCGCATTATCGCCTCTTGACTTGATACATGGGATATGTGGCAGAAAATATTTGCTTATTTCCACATCCAGAAGACCCCGAGCAGCGTTTGGAGTCGTGTCTCTGGACACCTGAAATATGTAAGTGCAATATTCTGTTTATTTTTTTTAACTCTATTTCGCTCTTTAGCACCGTTTTTGTGACGTTTGAAAGCTAACTTTAGCTGCTAAACGCTCCACAAGCTAAGCTAGTTGCTAACTTCAACTGTTTGCTGGGCAAGTAGTCAGTTTTAAAGCTTTTTTTTAACAGTTAGGTTTGCTGTTGCTGCCGAAAACGACGCCATGAGACTGGACCAAAACTGTTAAACAGGCTTCATAGTCCGAGGAGTAACGTGAGATACAGTAATAGTTCGTGTGAAGTTACATTACATCGTTGCCAATAAGAATAGCCTGCTTTCACATAAGGCATTTTGACCTGACACAGCAGAAAAAGCACAGATATTATATCAGAATAGCATTTAGCTGCTTCAGTTTCAGAGTATAGACGGCTTTCATTAGAGACATTTTGACAGAGCATTAAATTTAAAGTTAAAAATGCTTACAGCTTCCTAGGACCAGGGGCATACAGGCTGATTTAGTGGGAGCGGGCATTATTGGACCCCTCCACTTTTCTAAAACTGTCATATTTAAAAAAAGGTATGGAAGTTAGAGAGACATGTATCTAACAGGTTGTATGCAGGTACATAAAAAATGGATGGAGAGTAACTTAAAGGAGAACACCTCCTAAAATGTTATTTCCATCGCCAAGAAAAGAAAGACACTAGTATAAATTTTGACTAAATCCAAGCAAAAGGTGAAAAATAAATTACAAACAGGTACCCCTAGTATCTCCACAGTGATTTATTCGACACTTTTTTGGCATTAGTCCATTGGTGACAACTGTGTAGTACTTTATAGGCCATTTTGCTTTTAGAGGAAAACATTAAGGAGGGCTGGCAACTGCAAAGGGCTGAGCTAACTTCATATTTCGACTGGTAGAAAAAGTTTGGTCAATATGACCAGATAGAAAAAAATAATTATTTGACCTAGTAACAGCAATGGGTTGAGATAATGTAACATTATCGAACAACAACATCAATAATGAAAACAAAGTGCTGCCAACATTTTAACCTGTGTATGTTGTGTCAGCTAAGTGACAATGTGAAATATTAGACTTGGGCAGCAAATTGTTCTAAAAGTTGACTAAACATAAAAAGCTGTGCAACTTGTTTTTAAACTTTTTGCAAAAGTTGTGCCCCCTTATGTATTTTACAGTGTAGGTTAGAGATGCACAATATTGGATTACTTGGCGATTTCCAATATGCCAATAAATAACAACTCATTTGGCCAATAACCAATACCGATATCAATATATCCACTTTTTCCTCACCTAATTTAAGTGATCATCAAGTGTCTTCTATGGTGAAATGAACATCATATTATGAAACGTCTATGATGATGGTCGACCAGCAGATGTAGACATTTTTTTTACTGATTACTTAAAAGTGTTTGTCATATTGGCAGAAATTTGTTTTTACAAATTTACTTTTGTTAACTCTCCCAAAGTTATTTTTTTCTGACTAATTCATTCTCTCTTTATTGGGGATCCAATTGTTCAAAGTGGGAATATGATTTTGATTTTAAATGTCCTTCACATCATAAAGATGGCTGTCTTGATTAGTTATCTAGTGGAAGTGGACTTGAACCACGTTGATTTCTCTCCCCTTCCTTATGTATTATTTTTAAGTACTTGATTTTGTTTTGATTTATTATCACCAAAACCAGCTTGAAGTAAAGTTTTTGTAACCGTCTTTTTGTAAATCTTATGGCTGCAAAAAAAAAAAAAGATAAAAACAAAATTGCCCCACTTTCATCTCTTCAGCAGAGATACTGGGGGACATGCCAATGAAGCATTAAGTCCTACTGAGATGTCTAATCAGGCACAAAAGGTGAAATTTCACCTGCAAGGGAGAAACATGAGTTTGTTGGAGCTGTGGTCATCTGCACTCACAAGAATCTGACCCGGTGTATGTTTCCTGTGCTATTATCAGTATTATTATGATTCACTCTCACCATTTTCCATCTGGATACTGTCACATCTGTTATTTGCATCTACAGACTCACAGTCGGCTACAGTGTGTGATCCCTGCACTGGACTCCAGCTGAAGGAAGGGTTGATGTTCCCTGAAAATCCTGCAGATGGCGCAACAGGAACAGGAACAGTTCCAGCAAAGGCAATAAGGTATTACACTGTACACTGAGTGGCAAAGGCATATTGTTTCATAATGATCTATCAAATTATGAATACTCAGTTTTCCTTTATTTTTTGATATAAATCGATACTAAATAGGTTAATTTAAAGATTGACTGGTAAATCATTATAATGGTGTGCAGTCAACATCAAACTGAAGTATAAACTCCCTCCTTATTAAATCCACCAAAATGTAAATATTTTTGAAGACTTCTCCAAAGTATCCCAGTGAGGTAAGCCACCCACTCTCATCATAACTTATAATTAGACGCACAGATTTTAATGATGACTTTCCCGCACGCAGCAGCGGAAAAAAAAGATCTGGGATTCATCGCAAAGTAGCTCGGCTTTCTCAATTAGGAAAGCAACATTTAATCAGCTCATTTTTCTTCCACTGGGAATTCTGCCTAATTCCATCCAAGGGCCCATGCTTAGCAGGATAATGTGGTTTTTATTTATTTATTTTAGTGTACTTTATTGTGAGTGGAGCTAAAAGTGTTTGCAGCCGAGCTGAACAAAACTAATTGCCTCCACCACTCCCCTCAGGGCTGCACTGGACTCCTAATCACACCAAAAAAACATTCTCGAGGGGATGAAAGTGTTCTTTAAGTGTTTTTATTTTTAAGGGCTGAAATGTTAAAAGCAGTGCTTTGTGTGCTTATTGACACAGTTTACATGCTCTTTGAACAGTCTGATGGCTTGGCTGTAATTGTGAACTGCAGTAATTTCCTGTGTGATGGACTTGGGCAGGGAAAGGTGGAGAAGACCTTTAGACTTTATCATGACTTGAAGGTCTCTTTTTTTTATCCAATTATCATTAGACATGCATGAAAAACTTGCCTGATTATTTGACCCCAACCATAGTGGTTTTTTGTATTACTTTTATTGTGAGTGTGCCATATTGTATCGATCACGATAGTACCAGTATAATTTTTATTTTATCATTTAAAAAAAAAAAATGCGGTGTGATAGAGGCAATATACCAAACAAAGGTCGTGTTAACAGAATATTTTCTGGTACTTTACCCTTTATTCACCATTTAGTGCATATGTATAACCAAATACAAAGTCAACAAAGAGTTGATATTAGATTGGATTTTGGATAAAAGTAAGAAAGCAACATCAATAATGAACATGAAAATACTTTAAAACAAAAGACACTGAAAATAAAAAAACAAATAGAGTGCTGATTGCTTAGGTTTAGTTACATTTTGTGTAAGAGTTTTGCAGAAACCCCCGCTTTAAAACTGTTATTCTCGTTCCTGCTTTCCTTCCCTGAACTACACACTTTTGTTTATATTTATACCTGTATTGTGGCATCAGCTCACTGGCAACGTGGTAGAGCTGAGAATTGTTGAGTATGTATTATCAAATTGTTTGAGTTGGGCATTTTTTTTGCAGAGCTGATTGTTTTTCCAGTGATATCTGATGTATAAAGGAGGGCTAACCATTGTGAAATATTGACCTCTTTCCTGTTTGTTTTTTTCAGTTTAGTATTGTTTTGACATAAAAATGTGAAGGCTGTCTGTCACTTTTGGCAGATTAGAACACTGCTGACAATCTACTGTATCTTTAAATAGTCACGCCTCTTTGCAGTTGGTGGTTTGTGCATATTAATTAACTCCTGTCTCGTAACAACAAGCATGGCCGAATGCAAAATACCTACGTGCTCCACAGTAAAGGGGAGCAGCTTTATTAATGTGGCATCGTTAGGCATGGGCGTCCAAGGCTACAGCCCTGAATGTTGTATGCAGACAGAAGTGAGTAACTATGGTAACTGGAATCAGTGTTGCCAGGTCATTTTGTCATAAGCCTGTTGTAATGTTAACCTATGTAAAAGTCAACAAAAAATTAATATGTGTGAGTGTGTGGTAGTCTTTGTAACTGTAAAAATAAATGCAGATCTGTGTGAGTGCCAGGGGAAGTCTGATGGTGAACGCTGAGTGACGGAAGTTGCAACAGAAGTAGTTGAGGAAACTGGCAGTGTACAGGTCTGGGGATTATGTTTTTATCCATATTTTTCGGTCCACTACTTACATTTATAAACCGAAGATTCAAGGATCTTTTTTCTTGTATGTGGCACATGTTTAGATGTGCACTTTAGATGTGTGGTTGATTTTGTTGTACGATTGTCGTACTGTTTATATTTCCTGCAAAATATGACTCTTCTCTGAGTTACTGCAGCCGTTTGGAAACAAAAGAGCTGAGAGATTACTTTTGTGTAGTTTCTACTGAATATTTTAAGGCAAACTGTTGCGACTGTATACTGAAATATATTTTATATATAACACTTATTTTGTTGCAATTGTAGCCCTGTGTTCTTCAGAAGAAATACTTAAATATTTTATAGTATTTTGCAGTGTCATTAAGAATATCAGTATCACAGTTCTAAATGTCGTAATATTATTTTTTGAATAATATGAATATTTTTTGATATTCAGGGTTCCCATGGCCATAGAAAACCTGTAGCAGCAATCATATTGCACGTACTTTGACAGCATTGAATAGCCCATCAATCAACTGATTACTTTCACATTATTTCACATGTTTGATTAAATTCTTAACGAACGTTTAATCGATTGTTGATTAATCGTTATCATGCCTAATTTGGAGTAAAGTATACTATACAGTTCTCTGTTCAGTTTGCATGTTGTAAATGGTCTTGCTTATGGGTCACTGCATTTATTCACACCCCTAACTCTCACCTCAGTTATTGACCATTATTGCTGTTTTTGTTTTTGTAAGCATGTCCCTGTTGCCTTTGGATCTTGTGCATCAGCACTCCTGTCAGGGATTTCACACTGTTCCTGTGATTGACATTAGGTGGCGGTAATGCATCCCGGAAAGTGAAAATGCCATACTGTAAACAAACTGGCTGTCAGGCTTGGTTGATTGTACTGCCAAATTTATGGAAACGACATTGGAGACAGCTTATTGTAGTGAAATGAACATGGAATTCACAGGCAATGACTCGCTCCGTCAAAACTTTATGACATCTGTTGCACTGTGATGTGTAATCAAACTGCACATTTAGGAGTGGCCTGTCATTGTGACCATCCCAAGGAACACCTGTGTAGTAATGATGCTGTTTAATCAGCATCTTGATATGACACCACCTCTCAGGTGGATTTTTTTAATGCATGAACGAAGTCTTAGATCTTTAACTTGAATTTGTGAAAATGGAAGCAAAAACAGCACAACACTTTTGGGCTTATTTTGTAAGTATACAGCAGCTCTATTTAGTTGTTTTCATCGTAAGTGACGCCACTCCAGTGCTGGATACGAATTGCGTACCTCAGCACAAGGGCTTAACAGGGAGCGATGCATAGAAGCCATCATGATTTAATCTCATTGATATCAGTCTGACTGTTTTCCGTTGACTCTCCTACAGTCCTAACAGAGCTTTACGAAGTTATTGCTCATAATAACCAATCGACCATTCTTTGTTTTTTCTGTCTCTGTTAAGTCTCCACACCTTTTGAATGTCCAGCACTAAAACGCAGGACTGCTCCTTTAAACACATTTGTAGTAATTTGATGAGAAAGTGGTGATACTAGAAGTAATCAGTTTAGTCTTAGTTTTTGTTGGAAAAATATCAGTATTCCTTAAAAATCTCTCAAGAGGAATTGAAAACTGTACATAGGACCCACTGGGCCTTTATATGGAACCAAATCTCCCAAAGAAATAACTTTTCAGCACGTAAGCGTTTCATTTTTTGTCGTTACCCAAAGGGGCATTTAGCAGAGTTTTTATTTTAGACTTCAGTCAGTGAATTGTCCTTTTGGTCGCTGGATGTCTTCCATGTCAGCAGGATTGGGTTGTCAGACGTCTGGGAGCTCAGCCGAGGTATTGTGCTTCATCAGATATAAACCCAGCAGACAGTCTGCGCAGGATGGTACAGAAAGTTCAGACTGAAAGGGCAGAAAACTCTCCCTGCCTCTCTCTGACACCCTCACTGCTCTGTAGTTCAGTGAAAGGAATTCATTTCAGTAGTGTTTAGTCATCATCCAGTTGTTTTCTAGGACACAATTATTTACTCATCTTTATTCTATTGACCAAATATATTTTGCTTCACTGCCTCAGCTTTTTTATTATTAATTCATTTTTTTGTGGTAAATATGGTGGATCCTGTCATCTACTGCTAAGAGTAGCTCTTTCTTTTATTTTTCCCTTTTAATATAGGTTAAAACTAGACTCTGCAGCTTACTTTTCTTTTCAAAATATCGCTTACATAGAAAACATTTTGATTGTGATATTATGCCCTGTTCTTGCATTTCTGATTGATGTTATTGTAAACCTGAATTGAAGCCAGCCAAGGCTGCCTGTCTAGCCTTCAGCCCCCTTAGGGACTGATCGCGTGGCTCTACTTGGGAAAATGGACTGGCCAAGGACCTTGGCTTTCCTATAGCCCTTTTTTTTATTCTCCCGTTCCCGATAAAGATCAGCAATCTGGCTGCTCTATTTTTAGTGAAGATATTACAGGGGGGGAGAAGAGGGGGAAAGAGACTCTGAATGCTATTTGCCTCTTGTATCAGGCAGTACAAGGGTGGCTTATTATAGGCAAGGGCCGTCTTGACCCACTACAGTTCCCAATACTCTGTCCAAATCTTCTGTGATGAATGGCCTCATTAGTCAGGCCTCAACACCCCAATTTCAAAATTCACCAGCTGCTTCATTTTAAATTGAAACAGGAAGCAGCAGGTTGTGGAAAATGAGTAATGTTACCACAGTAGATGGTTTTTAAAGAGTTCATGTCCAGTATGACCCAAATGCACCTCTGTTGGTGATCATCAGTAATAGTTCCAGTAGGGTTGGCCCTGTCCTGACACTACCCTGAAATATAATTGATGTAGAGTGGTGTCTTTTTGTAAGGGACTCAGCAGCAGGTCTGTTGGGTGCATTGCATCACAGTGGTTCACAACCTTTTTGGTGTCAAGGGTCCTTGAATTGATGCGCATTAGGTCACAGACCTCCATTTGATAAGATGTGGCTCCATCTGTAAAAATGTTGTTTGTTTGATATATTTAAGACCAGAATTTTATAGCTATCATCTACAGTTGTTGAGAGGAAGATGGAAGAAGTGAAAAATACTGAGAATAGTCAATCTAATGATTCTGCTTGGGTTTCCATTCAGATGTAGCATTAATTTCAACAAGATTTTCAGAAAATCAGTCGAAGTGAAGTGAGGTAATGGCAGACAACAGAACTCGGCAGAGTAACGACCTGATGTGACATCAGGTGGTCACGTGACATGAAAACCTCTAGATTGAAGTGAAAATACTATTTAGGTAGAATTGTTGCTTTTAATTCAATCTGAGAGGAATGCTATTTACTTTCAGACAAACTGAACCAAATGGGTTAGAAGCAGGAACCATCATTTTCCATTAAACCAATGTAAAAATGCACTTGGCCCAAATGTTACAGCAGTTTCACTTTTTTTCAGTGTGGAAGAGTTTTGTTAAAAGCTCTGTGTATATATAAGCTTTAAAAAACAAACCAGAACCAGAACTAAGAACGCTTGCAGTGGTCTATGTCATGACGTGTCATGACTATGAATTAATGTTTCCATTCCAATTAGTCACATTTACTTTTAATCAATACACCAACTTTTTGTGATATTTTGAGATTTTCTTTTATTTAAATGTTTTTGCATTTCCACTCATATTTTTTTATTCGCAAAAGTCAAATGCACATAAAAAGAGCTGGATGAAATGCACTTTTTTCACACATTGGGCTCACTTTTATAGGGAATGAAATTATGAAAATAAACTATTCCCCATTTTCTTGGGAACCTCTGGAATTTCCTCAAGGATGCCTGTGTGAGAATCACATGCTTATCCAGCCTATTTTCATTCCAAATATGTAAAATACAGACACCTTGACAGTGCTTTTGGCATAAAATCCATGGATGGACAGCTACTGAACATATTGTTGACTGATTAGAAAATACTATTTCATATAAAAGTTAGGTTTCTTTGGTAAACATTTTTGCAAGTCTTCTGCAAAATTGACTCTTAACTCCCTGTGAGTGAATATGATTTACTACTGTTGATAACTTCTCTGTGACTGTAGAAATAGAGCTTGTTTGACTGAATACCCCTTGCCATGTGATATTGATGCCAAAGACACCCATTAATGTGTTAATCAGATGCACTGGGATTTCAACTAAGTTCAGTGTAAACCCATTCGCAGCAATACTTGACGTTGAGAGCAACTAGGTATAAATAGTGAAACTGGCCGCGTAGGGTGGGAGGGAGGGGAGGTGGATTAGTCAAACAAACACAGGACTTCCACCCAGGAGACCACTGTTTATGTCCCATTTGAATGATGTAACTTACGTACCTATGTACTGTTGAGTTAATGAAACGTTGCATATATGTACGGTCATTGCGCACTGACATCACTCAAGTGACTTAAGCATGATCTTTTTTCAAACATAGCCAGGCAGTTTTTTTGCCTAGACGGAACTGCAACCATTTCACCACGTTAACTACGTGTTACAGTGTGTCTCAGTTGTTCATCTCATACATTCACTAATGGTCCCCTGTCATTATGACATGCCAAGGAGCGTGACAAAGCATCGGTATTTGAGAACTTGGGAATGAGAGCAGGTTGTTCCGTACCAAATGAACATGTGGCCGACTTTGAAATTCCTGTTGTAGTTCAATCTGCCCAGGCCATCAAACTCGTGGTATTTTATCTGTCATGGTCTTGCTCAGCTGTGCGTTCTATTTTGCAAGGTAATAAAAGCTTCACAACCACAGAAATTATGTTGGAGCATTTAAGCACGCAGCTCTTCTTCAGTGATACTTCACCCCTCAGCACATGAATGTTCAGCTGGGAAACACAGTCAGCAGCCACAGCAGTTGCTGCTTTTTTCCCGTGATATTTAACTGTAGTTTAATGAAAGATATGGGGTAGATAAGCCCCAGCTCTTCCAAAAACCATTTTTCCTTCTTACTGTCCAGCACTCCTTTCTGTTTCAACATTCAGTGGAATACCAATTTATACCATTAAAACTCCCTTCCATCCTTATAAATCACAGTAGCTTTGAATTGACACATTTTCACAATAGATGACAGGATCTATCTATGATTTTAATCCTTCATTGTACCTTATGTTTGTTGTTGAATGTTGCCATACAATACAAATTAGAGCTGGCGATATGGAGAAATTCAAATATCTGGATTTTTTTTTTTACCAAATACCTCAACGTTGACGTTCCGATGATATTGTAGGGTTGGCTATTGATGCTTTCACAAAATATTTACACCATCAAGATTTTTGATAAATAATCATCTGGAATGTAGATATAATGACTAAGTGTGTAAACAGAACTGCCAGACCAGTCAAGCAATTACATTACTTCACTCCAATGCAGCCTATAAAGCTACTTACCATATTACCATATCCAAAATCTTGCCTGGCTCTAATACAGGAAACAAGAAAATCAGGTATCTGTTGTTCAAAATGGACTCATGAACAATGTTGGAGAAAGTCACCACATTTGTAGGTACTAGGGTTGCAAATTGTATTCACTTTGATTAAACCTTTTTTTCTGTTCCTACATAAAATATTATATTGAGACATAAAATAGTTATATTGTGCCCTTTGTTTACCAAAATCACTGAAACACGCTTTGATAAAAAATACACCATTTTCATTTATGTAATAGGAGGCGACACATTGTTCATATTTCAGAATCAGATCTTTATTTTATCCATTACCTGTCACATGTTCATTCAAATTCTTAACGATCAGTCAGTCTATCCCCAGTTAGTTGTTATCATCACGAGTAGTTACCCATATTTTGGAGGCATTAGGTGGATTTCATGTCTCTACATCTGCAGTCAGAGTGACATTGCTGGCAACATGGGTGAACAGCTGGCACTATAATGGGAAATCTCCACTACATCCATCTCTGTAGTTTGAGGCAATTAATGGACAAATTAATTAACTTTTTTCGTTCTGGCATTCCTGACCAGTTCTGGCTGTCATTTTAGACACAATTAATTCTTTAACCTTCTTAAGAGCCAGAACAGTCTGGACCAAAATATATCACTATATCTCATACTGACTTTTTTTTTGGATTAATTCAGATCCATCTTTAAATCCAGAATTTAGATTTGATCAAGACGAGTAATTAGGTTACTCAGAGGTTGCAGTTTTACAAAGCAGCCTTACATCAGGGAATAATGATGCATGTAATTATAGGCGAGCTGCCTGCCGTGTCTCCTCGTTGATTGAGCTGTGCGTAGATTCCCTAAAGATGTCACTCCTTCCTCCTCGCACACTGTGGAGAGTGCAGACTGTACGATGACGGGCCTGATGGTAGAGAGAGTACAGAGATTTTTTAGCATTTCTCTCTCTCTTTCTCTTATCACATTTTCAAACTTATATCATTGCTTATTCATGTGTTGGGAGGACAAATAAACAGAGATTATGTTAGGACACATCACTTCACAGACAGTGGGAGAAAATTGAGGATTTGGAGACCAGAGCAATTTTGCCCTGGGACCTCCAGAATAATCCAGCCCCGCTGCTAACTGCTGCAGTACCACAGTGACCACAGTAACACTAACCAGACTGTTGCTTCTACTACAGTTACTTTTCCAAGTTTTGTTATCATTGGGGCATTGCATTAGTCCAGTCCGAGCACTGAAATCTCACGTCATCAGCTGCTTCATTTATGCTACACCATCACTGACTCATTCTTCATGTGTTCAGCCACCAGCTGACTGGTATTATTAGGGTGAACACATGGCCTTTATGACCTGACACTTTTCACTTTGACTCTGCTGATACCTTCATGTCAAAACCATCTGACAGGTGGCACACCGACTCTCTCCACCACTCCAGTCTCCTCTTACACCATTGAGCTTTAGCACTCCCTGTTCCCTTGTCTCAAAATCAGTATGTATTTTGAACAGGCTTTTGGCAGCCTAAAGTCAGGTCTGTGTTAACACAAAGTCAAGAGACTTTCACAATTTGTTGTACAACTAAAAAATATGTCAATATATACTTGCAATATATACTTGCAAATTATTACAATTTTACATTTTAAATATGATAATTATAAACATAGTTTTTCCTTAGCTTGTTTTTTTGTCTTTTTTCCTCTAGACATTTTCCCTAGCTTTTTAAAAATAATTTCCTAAATGTACAAAGTTCTTGAAATTTGTGGCTTGTACAAGTTGCTTGTTCCCTTTTTTTCCACTGTTTTTGAAATAAACTGCATCAATTTACTGAAGTTTCAAAGGTTGAAAAACTTGAGAAAGACATTTAAAAGCAGCACGAGAAAAGTGATGTCGTTCCAGGTTTCAAAGGGCTAAACATGGTAAGTAGAAACCCATAGAGCAATTTATAAAGAAAATAGACACAGGATGTAAGAAACTTATTAACATCACTATCGTAAATGGAAACCCTTCTTTTAATATCTAAAACAGTAGACAGTTTGTCGTTTATCATGAAATTATGAGCAATGGGAAAAATCTATGTCTTTTAATGGAGCAGAGTCAGTGTGAGCAGCACTGAGATGCGCCCTGATTTATTTCCTGTATCCAACTTCTCCTGATTTCTAAAGCACATAAACAAAAGCGTTCACTCTTAACGAAAGAACGAGTGACTTTTCTCAGGGAGTGACGAGTAAAGAGGAGAAAAGGAATCTCGGGTTTTGACGTTACATATTTGTGAGTAACGAGCCCGACGCTGACGAGCGGTTGTGCGTCTTGGAGAGGGCAGGGACGCCGGAGACGCGCAACGGCAGCAGCAGCAGCAGCAGCAGCAGCGCAGTCTGTTTGGAGCCACCGGTTGAGATCATTCAACACTTAGAGCCGCTGGCTGTCTGAACAGATTGTGGGATACAGATCGACGATCGACACCTTCCCCAAACAGACGATGGACATCCCCCTCGGGCTCAGGAGAAGCCACGCGAGCGTCGGATGAGTGAAATCAGAGATGCTGCGCACTTCGGCCAAAACCCCAGAGCATTTTTGAACAGGACTGTGGGTGTGTGCGCGTCGGGCTCGCCGTTACCTCCGGACTGCACTCGCCAACTTCCCCCGCTTTCCATCAAGTCATGTCTGATACAGAGCGATGGGCAAGTTTGACGACAACGAGAGGATAATCCTCAACGTCGGGGGCACCAGGCACGAGACCTACAAAACCACCCTGAAGACCCTTCCGGGGACGCGCCTGGCCCTGCTCGCCTCCGACTCGGACATTGACTCCGTGCTGGATCAGCTGCAACAAGTCCCCGGCTTCATCGAGTACAACGCGCGGACCAACGAGTACTTCTTCGACCGTCACCCGGGCGTGTTCGCCTACGTGCTCAACTACTACCGCACCGGGAAGCTCCACTGCCCGGCGGATGTGTGCGGACCGCTGTTCGAGGAGGAGCTCTCCTTCTGGGGCATCGATGAGACGGACGTGGAGCCCTGCTGCTGGATGACATACCGGCAGCACCGGGACGCGGAAGAGGCTCTGGACGTGTTCGAGCTCAACGTGGACACCGGGGAGGATGACGACGAGATAGGGAAGAGGCTCGGTATTGAGGATGTGGCTGCCGACGGTAATGTGAGCCTGTGGAGGAAGTGGCAGCCGGTGGTGTGGAATCTATTCGAGGATCCGTACTCCTCCAGGGCGGCGAGGGTAAGGGCGCACCGCTTGCGTCTGGAGCGCTCCAAAAACACACACAGTAACCCCACTATACACCTCACTTCACACCTCCTCTTCATTCACAGAATATCAAATGCACATGAGCAAGTTAGTTTAACACAAAATATCCCAGAAAAGGCAAAGAAAGTAATTTCTAAGTTGTCAAAAAGTCTCAAAAACTTCTCCTCTAAAAATTGAGCAATAATTTATTTCCACCCTTTCATACTATAAGAATTATACAGATATAATAATATATAATATATATATATATATATATATATATAATAGAATTGATGTCTCCACTGGAATAATTTGCCTTATTTAGACTCTTTTAAAGATTGGATCATTCACTTAAGAGTCTGATTTGGGAACAGGTGCAATTTAAAAAAAACAGATTTTTCCACTTGTCACAAGCAAACAAGGTGTTAACACACTGTCAGGATGGATATTCATAGCAGCAGTGTATTTTAGGTGTGTAGGCCTGTGCCAAACAGAGGATATAGCCTACATTTGTTGCACTCTGATGCTGTTTATTCTAGCATCCTATGTGTGCTGTTGTTTCTGTTGCAACAGTTTGGTTTAATGGGTTAAAGCTCTAAAACATGCATTTTCAGCACTCACAGCATATTAGTTATTCGGTTCCATCTAATTCTAAATGCTCGTTTTACGATAAAAACAGAAGAAATGTGTCTCTTCCAAAATGAGTGCAGTGGCTCGTGCAGGGAAGAGGACAGGTGTAAACTTATAACCACATTTTTGTCATTATTTTCTGATCACAAGGTTTTTTTTTTACAGTGAGGTGTATTACAAATAACAATTTTAAATTTTGAGGTTTTATCTGTTTGAAGTGCAGTTCAGTTGTAAGATCTGACATCCCAGATGATAAAAGTGACCTTGTGTATTTTCTTACACCAGGAGACTTGTTACTCTGATATAACAACACACAAACACAAGTTATTCTCTGATATTGTAAATCAATACGCCAGCTTTTGATCAGAGTACTTAATTCCAGAGTGTTGATGGACTTTACATCAGCATATCAGAGATCATCTGCAACAGTTGTCTCTGAAGACCAATCACCGCTCATGTTAGACCCCGCTATCTGAAAGACAGGGGCTCTGCTAAGCTGGCCGCAGGCTGCTGGTGAGTTCTGGGTAACGGACAGCAAATCGATCCCTCATTGGCAGGCTGACGTGTTTCAGGAGTGAGCGACTGCCGGCTGTGATGTCATGTTTTGTGAAAGGCACTTAATGCAAAACACACACACGTCGTCATGACGTCACAGGCAGTATGCCTTCGCAACCGCTGAAGCTAAAATGTTAATTACTACTTCATGTTCCACTGATGAGGATTTTTGTCTTTTCAAAGTGGAAAAGTACCTGCTGTGACATCACCGGGGTGTAGCCAGAGGTGACATTGCCTCAAAGTTTCAGCCCCCAGAGGGCAGCGCTGCAGCAGCCTTCTGCTCTATATGTGATTGAATGAGTTTTGCCTTTTGAGGGCAAATATACCAAAAAGCAAAAAGACAATGATATTTGAATACTGATATTTTTCAGTGATATTCATTAAATTTGAAAAGTTCATGCCAAAAAGCAAAACACTTCTTTTTTGCCCAGCTTTATTTTTAGTATTTGTGGCTTCTGGAGCCTCCAAAAACAGTTTTTAAAGGTCCCTTGTGTAGGATTTAGGGGCATTTATTGGCAGAAATTGAATATGATATTTATAACCGTTTTTCTTAGTATATAATCACGTCAAACCAAGAATAATGTTTTTTTTTTGCCTTTGTTTCAAAGGTAACTGTTGCAGGCTGATGTTTTACCACCTGTAGCAGCTTCCACCACCACACCCCTTTTCCCACAATGCTCCTGACAGTCTGAAAGCATTATAAATCAGACAGAAAACTGGGAGAGTTTAATCTGACTATCACACCCGAAGCTTTAGAGTAAAATTATCTACTTCTGAACTTATAAATTTTATCCTGAAGCTGATATTAGCCTTTTATATTAGTCTAGCGTCAAGTTCAGGGTAGGCTCCCCTTCAACTTTTCCTTTGAAAGGATCCAGCCTCTCTAGACTTTGTGAAATGGGTTATTATTTAACTATGTGTGGCCATTATTTGAATGGTAGTCAGAGACAAAGACAAGTGGCAAAAACAGCTCTTGAAATGAACTGTGATCAAGTTTTCTAGGTTTCACAGGCACACAATCATTTATGGGCCGAGAATATCAGAACATTTGTCAGATATTTTATTTATCTTATTTGTCTCCCTGTTAGTTGATACCATACAGTCATCACACCGTATCTATCCTGCTGTATTGTTGTATATACGGATACATAATGAAGGTTGCCTTTATGCATTTTTTTCTGCATGTGTCCTGATTAAGTGTTAAATCTAGTGGAAGTAGAATTTCATTATTGTTAAAATTGTCCTGTATCATAGCTGACTATACCTATTACCTAATAATACCTGTAAAAACCTATTATTCCTTATCTGAATTAAATTAATGTTTCTCAACACCAGTAGGCTTTTCCTCACACCGCCAACAGTTAAAAAGACAACAGAGAGAATTTAGCAACATTTTTTCTCCGCTTCATTGTCTTCAGAAAGCTGTTTGAACTGCAGTACAAGCACTTTTATATGGATGTTGGAATAGAGAGAAGATGGCGTTCAAAAAACATGATGTATTTTACCTACATTTACAAAAGTTGGAAGGCACATGGAACATCACAAGACATACAAAAAAGTGTCTTGGCTCCATACCCTAAACCCAACAGGACGTCAGCCATTTTTAATTTAGTGTGAAAATGTTTTGCATTTTTGGTCATCTGCAGGGGTCATACCTTAACATACATACTGCAGATTTTAAACGACTGACTTCAGATTTTGTCCGTAACAACTAAAGAACATCAACATGAAAAGTTGTTAAAAGGTTGAGATTTCATTGAGCCGTGTGACTGTGGCGAGGCATCAAATTTCTATGTTCTAATCTAAACAGGAAGTGGTTTGTAACTTCAGTGTACACGGTTGAATCTGAAGCCTGAACTTGACACGTTTGATAAGAGGTCTGGCCTGAAGACATTTTTGATATACTACATATTTTAGTATGAAATGGACAGACCTTGAAACTATCCCTTTTGTTAGAGATTCAATCCAGATTTTGTGTTTTTCCATAAAAAAAAAATTAAACTTTGTATCAGTCTGCTATCCTGGAGTTACAGCTTTCCTCAGAATTGTTGCGATAAGTCTGTGACAGGCATCTCTGATCAGTTTGGCCTGTTGATTCAATCAATACATGACTGTTTCCTCCATCGCTTAATTCCAGAATCTGTCTCCCATCTGGATTTTTAATGAAAGGGAGGAGGGCTGGAGGAGTGTGTGTGTGTGGTGTGGAGAGGGTGGTATTGGCATTGACCTTGCCCCGTATCACTTTGTCTTCCTCTTGCAATCCATCAGTAAACTCTTCGTAAGGATGAGGGCAGGGATTTGTCTTGTCTGAAAGGAATACTGATACAGAATATGTACTTTCTAATGAGAAGATACTTTCAGAGAGTACTTCAGCTTGATATTACACCTAGATATAATTCCCAAAGCTAAATCTGAGGCTACACCAACAGCAGTTAGCTTGACAGACACAGTGTGAAACCATTAATTTTTAAAGGGAAACTGGAGGATGACCACAAAAAAATCTGTCAGATCAGTTCCCTGTATTCTTCCACCAAATTTCACTGGTGATTTCTTGGAAATGTTTTTTTTGGCGATGACGCCACTGACAGAGGAACTAGCAGGGATGTCTCGGAGGTAAATATTGAGTTAGTTTCAGTGATGCTTCATTGGCAGAAGGGAGTTGATGGAGCCAAATGCTTGTGTTTACAACACACATACATCTGTCTCCCTGCACCAACACTTACCCAGTATGCACACACAACAAAGTCACGCCACATTTCCCTGCCACCAATACTGCACAGAAGCATCTGTGTCTATAAGTGCCTTCAAACCTCTGTCACTTTCATGTGAACCACGTTCCCTGACAGCGATGATGTTCCGCCCGCAGCCATGTTAGGCCTGAGCTCGGTGCCACCACGCAGAGAGATGCTTCTCCTGCTACATGCCTTGTTTCCTTTCTTATTAAAGGCCAGCTGGCTTTGAGTTAACCTTTTAATACAACTCTCATAGATGGAGAAAGCCTCAGTGTATGTGTGTGAGAGAAAAAGAGGTTTTTAGCATGACATCAAGTGTGTATCTAAACCCTTGGGGGTACTAATCCACCCCCTGACAAGGCATTAGGAGAAAATAATGTGGAATTATCCTACATGGAAATGAAAGGTGTGATTTCAGCCAGGCAACTAACGTTAGTGTTGTCTCTCATCTGCTGGGCCAGGCAGTGGGTCAGGAGTAGGGGTTGACCGATTTTGGTTTGTCAGGGCCGATACGGATTATTTTTAGTTAATGAGACTGATAACCAATATTAATAACCGATATGCATTTACAATAAAAAAATAAAAATCTCTCTGTCAACTTTTAGAATTTGGAATATCACACCAACTCCAACACAAAATTTTGTTTAACTGCTTTTAGCAAATGTTAAATCAAAACTGAAATGTGCAAATCATATGAAGCAATTTCCCAGCAACTTTTTTTTATAAAGTCAAGTGAAAATTTAAATAAATAAAAAAAAGAATAAATCAAACGGCTCCATGAGGTTTTCAGCTCGTAATTGTGGTCAACAGGAATGTCTGTACACTTCAAATGACATTGCAACCAATTTGCAAATATGTTTCAATATTTTGTAATAGGGGTCGACCGATATTGTTTTTTCAGGGCCGATGCCATTTATTAGTAGTTAATGAGAAAACCTAACCATCATTTCGCACCGATATGCATTTACAATAAAAATGAAAATCTTTCTTTAAACATTTAGAATTTGGAATATAACAAACTCCAACACAAAGCTAAAAAAAAAACAAAAAACTATGTATGAGTAGTTTTAATGATGTCAGAGGTAGTGTGAGCTTGAAAGCATCATAATGTGACTCAGTGCAACTTTGGTTAGCTGTCAGCTCCATCGTTTAGCCAAGAGGATGCTTCTATAATTTTTCTAACCCACTTTAGATGAAACCACATCCACTTCTGCCTGACATCAAGGCCTGATGATTGGCTGCAGTGAAAGAACTACTGCTAGTCAGCAGGCTAGCGCACCCATGGATGTGCCCCACGGTTCCTCCGTCTCACTCCCTGCAACTCTGAGACTACAAAGCCAGAAAGTTTGCTGATCCAAAGGGGAAGAGACTGCTGCCAGTCATCTAGCCCACCCATAGATGTACCCCGCTGTCCCTCTTCCTCATTCCCTCCAGAAAATTTGCAGATCTGTCGAGGAGTCAGGGGGTGGTCCAGCCACTGAAGCTGAAAATCTGTCTCTGTAAAATATGTCAAATACAGAAGCTAGGTAGTTGAGGGAAACTTTGCTGATCATGTATGTATGTATCATGGCTCTATGTCATGGCACTGTGGCTACCCACTCATTTGTTGGCAGAAGTCAAGGTTTCCACCAGTGGATGAGCAGGGAGCTCAGGGCCACGCTGTGATGACGCGGGTGATTAAAAATCGTCAGTCTCCCTTCAACAGCTATAGCAACTTGAATTTTGCTGGCAACTTTTTGTAAAAACAAACACAGAGGAGGCATATACATGCAAACAAGACACAATATATAAAGCATCAAAACTCGACTTCCTGCCAATAAGAAGAGGGATGAGAGAGGGTAGAGTCCCTCAGTGTTGTTTGGCTGGAGTGGTTTCATGGTATATAACAGTGTGGAAATTTCAAAGGTATATTTTTCAATACCATCATAACTACAGGCGCTCTTCTTTCTATTAAACTCACTGTATCTAGTGTACAGCGCACACCACCAGAGCTCAGTCTCCGGTCTCTACTGGTAGAACAGGCTGATGAGCTGAAAGACACCGCAACGCCTAGTGGTGGAGGGAGAAGTTACAGGACTATTAGCAGCCTGGTGGCCAGCAGCCAGAGAGAGACTGCAGAGAGTAGCTGCATGTGTTTTCCATCTAATTTGGTGAATTAAGGATTTATTTTACAACCAAACCAGAGACAGTGATTGTTGGAACAGTGAAGTTACTAACTAAATTACTAACAAGAGTAACCAAGACGGTTTACGTGAGTTTTATTTTGTTTCTGTTGAGATTAGTTAAAGAGGCAATTAAGCCTCATTGTTCGTCCGTGACCGAGTGAAAGTTAAATTCAAAAGGTGTACAGTTGTATTTCTCAGTTTAATAAGGAAAAAAGGTGTGAAAGTATGACTTTTCTAAACATTTTGTGTTTTCCTCAGGCCTGGGGGCTGCACAATTGTTTTGTCATATACCGTTTACCTCGACTGAATTTCAGGAAGGTATGAAGGTAAACACACTGCCCAAGCCTAGTGTTGCTGAATGCCACTGATGAATTTAAGCTGTGCAGTACTACTAGTAGTACTACTTGCAGCAACAGGCTATTAGTGACCCACTAAGCCTGATGTCTTGCAGCCTACTGTTATCATGCAAAAATGGGCGTGGTTTCATCAAAAATGGGTTGCAAAAGTAATAAATGCAAGGAGGGCTATGCTGCCCACCTCTAATGTTTAGCTTTCCTACCAATTTCCACACAGATTTGTCCTTCACAATGTAGCATCATTAGGGAAATGTGTCTGTTCAGTTCAGTTTGTTTTTTCTTATGTGATCGTAATATAAAACTAAGTAAGGACCCACTTAAAAACTCCACAAAAGAACCTCTGTAAGGAAGTTATGAATCACATCATGTGTTATATGAATCCCTAAAAGCGAAGTTAAACTGCAGGGCCCTAATGGGAGTGCTTTTTAAGTCTGATTAACACAAACTTTTTTATTGAAAAAAACACTCCGAACGGAAATGGAAGAGTGTTGATCTCCCAGAGCAAACAGAGCTGAAGCTTTCACTGTTTCTAATGCAAGTTAATGGTGGCTGTGGTAAATTAAAAGCTCCAAAGCTGCTCCTCAAACAAACATATGCAGCACACTGTCAAGGGACAAAGGGCAAGTCCTCTTTGCAGCATCAGTGACAGGATTATGGGAAGTGTGGTCCTATAGTAGGGAGGCAGTAACAGCATGACAGAGCCCCAGTCCCGTCCACCACCGTCTCATTTGCTCACAGTAATTAGACCATATCCAAACTAATATGATAATCATTATGGAGTCAGTCCACAGTCGTCTGTGGCTGCTCATAAGTTTCTCCAGGTAAGCTGAAAAGTCTGATCTGTCTCTTTAACGAAGCCGTTCACGAGTGTTCATGTGCCAGCAGTCAGCGGTAGCAGGCGTGTTTCTCTGGGCTCCCCACGCTGTTTCTATTGTTGTAGCCATCCTGTTCTCTCCTCACTCTCAATGCTGCCTCTTTAATCTGCATGCAGTGTGTTTTAACAGTGGCTCTGTTCACTGTGTGTGTGTGTGTGTGTGTGTGTGTGTGTGTGTGTGTGTGTGTGTGTGTGTGTGTGTGTAGACGTACGTGTTCTCCTATGTGTTAATCTGTTTGTTTGTCCCTCTCATATCTCTGTAGTTGGCCATTGCTGGATTGAGATGGTAACAAAAACACAAAAACAATAACACCACCTTTTCATTTCCCATGTCTGCGCTCTGATGCAGAGGTTTAACTGATGCCTGACTTTGTAGTCCCCCCCAACCACCCACCCACCAACACCTTGAACTCACCCACGCATCCCCCCCCTCTCCTCCCTGTCCTCCCATGATCCCATCTGAGACTGCAGCTTGCTTTCTTCCACTTAAGAGGTTAAAAACCCAAACCGTCTGGGTGCCGCCTGCCGCACGCCTGAAGATACCAAAGCCAGGCTGCACGCTCAGCCTGCCTGTTGTCATGGCAACATCATCGCTCATCACCACGGCCTGTTTTCATTCAGATCCGTCCAGTCTGTGAAGCTGATTGATTTCAGAAACCTGCTCGACCATGAACCCTTATTGCTCAGTAACCCCTTGCGTGCTCGCTTGTTAGTTTTGAAGCAGCGATGCAAAAAAAAAAAAAAGAAGGGTGTCGAGCATCACTAACACAACCAATCCATGTGTGCATGTCTCTTTAACTGCTTTCTTATTGCTGTCAGAGGTGATAAATGGTGACGTGCCTTAGCGACTTTACTTTTTGTTCCTGTCCTACTGGAGCTACAGGTGCACACAAGCCTCATCAGAAAGCCCCGTTGAGTCATATTGTGCCGAGTCTGAGGTTGTAGGAGGCCAGGAAATGCGGCTGATCTGCAGCAAACAGACGGCACGGCCTCGCTGAATAAATAGAGTCTGATGTGTAAACAGCAGCAGACCTGAAGCCGGGCAGGAGAGAAGGGCAAATGGCTGCCCGAGTGTGGGCGGTGACGGCACGCCGCTGGGCATGTTTGTAGCCGCTGCCAGTCACGTTAATCTGCCCCGCCAATCATCATCCTGTGCTGCTTTGGCTGACTATAATAGCTCAGTGTACAGGAGTATGGAGGGCTGCAGCTGTGGTAATTAGGAGGTTAGTAAAAGGAAGACTGTCACATTAACACCTTTTGGTTGTGTTAAAGGTGTAATGTGAGATGTCTGCTTCTTTTTTCAACATTTAATGGAGTATTTGCAGTGTAGTTTAGCACCTGTCAGTGATGCAGTGTTGTTATGAAGTTTCTGTCACTGGTAATGCACCCTCTTTGGTTAGATTCTTTAAGAAGTACTCACAGATATAAAAAGGGTCCTCACATAAATCTAGAATGTCTGTGAAATAAAAAGAAACAATTACTTTTAAAGCTGCTACATGACGAGAGAAAACAGAAAGGACACTTTTGCTCAAAAGATGAAAACCTACAACTACCAGAACGCATAACGCTCCAACTGATGGGTGACGTAATGTGAAATGGTCTGTGTGAAACAATGGTGTCCATTGATCTCGTATTATAGCTAAACAGTACGCAAAAACATGATTCTGAAAACATTTTAGTCAAGAAAAAGGCAATTCAGTAACAGAATCTTGGTTTATATTTGATCAGGTTAGTTTTACTTTTTGATCTCGTTTTTTACGGCTTCTGTTTTCACTGTGCAGGAATCAGTATGGTACCAACTTTCTGTTCAGAAACTTTTACAATTACATTGAAAACATATTTGTAGAGAAATAGGCAGTGCAGTAACATAATCATGATTAATATTTGATCAGCACTGCCTAGTTTTACCGTTTGATTGGATTTTGTTCTGAGTTTAAGAGAGAGAGAGAGAGAGAGAGAGGGGTGGGTAAATCTCTTGATCCAGCTCTATAGTCTTTGTGTCTGCAGCAGCAGCAGTAGTGGTGGACAATACAAAAACACAACAGTACAGACTGTAGTTCGAGCAACAGGCCGATAGCCTTAGAGACTTTCGCTTTGGAGGCCTGAGGGAAATCTAGGCACTGGTTAGATGGAGGGGAGTTTACCACAGTTCATCTACACAAACCACACACATTATTCAGCCTGTTCTTATTCTGAAGTCGTCAAATATCACCACATTTGTAGTGATTTCTGAGTAAGATCCAGACACTAAAAGCCACCTTTCATGGCCGTATGATATGCCGCTGGGTGGTGTCTGATGAGAACCCAGGCTCCTGGTGCAACAACATGACATGCGGACAGGTGGCGTCATATGAGAATGTGGTCAGACAGAACCTATTGCATTTGCATTATATGCTGCAGGACGGCATTAAGTTGAACCACTTCCGGTAACAACATAATACAAGGAGCATGACGGTCCTTATAGGACGGGCAGGAGGGGCGCTGGATGGACCTTCGTGCTGGAGTCAGGTTTTTGCTTCCCGTCTGAATATGTTGGGTTTTTTTTCTACACTTTACCATGTGCCTCTTTTGCCTAATCCTAACCATCTGTGCCAGCAGGTGCTTGTAGACGGCCCGGCATTGGTTGCCATGTGCTTTTGTGGCCTAAACATAACCACGGGCAGAGTAACTCCACCGTGTCCTTTTATTGAAATTACAATAGCAGCATCCCACAACTTCAGCAGCAGATGCAGAAGGATACCTAGAGCATGATATGAAGACGCAGACATCCACTGCAAAGCGGCAACTAGACGACTTTGGATGAGAACGTTGCTTTATGTTGATACAAAGCTGGTTAAAAATCGGCAAAGTTTGCTTTTTAAACATACTGACTGTAGAAAAATATACATCTATCAAAGCCTGTCACCACAATTACTAGGGATGATCCAATACTGTTTTTTCCTTCTCGTGAAAACAAACCAGTGAAGCAGGTATTTCGGATGTAGCGAGCATCCACCAGCAACAAAAATGTTGAAGTGCAAGAATTTGCCTTTGTGTGCGTACAAAAGAGAAAGCGAGAGTCCTGCTGGATAGTTAATGAAGGAGACTCGTTCTGTATGCATGATCGGAGCCCTTGCCTCACAGTTGTTCACTATATATGGCATCCCATCAGGCCTTGCTCTATCTATCGGTCTGTCGGTCTCACACTCTCACACACACTCTCCAGCGAAAGGAAGAGCATGTTCTCTCTCTCCCTCTTTTGCAAAGAGACTTTTAAATTATTACGCAGTAGATTAAAGTGCCAGATTTGGCATATATGATGACAGTGTTACACCAAGGCCTTGAACTGGCTCAGTGTGACCGATTTCTTCCCTTTGTGTGGCCTTTTTGATTCTTTGTAATGGCACTAAAATATTCACAGGGCAATTAGGAATCTGTTAGAGTAAGAATAAAGTTCTTAAAAGGTAATTTATCAAATTTTGTTGGAATCATTTTGAATCTTTTAGCCAGGAAATCTGTCTTTGACGTATATCTTTTGGTTATAAATACAGAAATCATTGTTTTCTCTTCAGTTTAACCATAAAAAAGGAGAGAGGCAGAGGGTATGACGTATTAACACCTTTAAGGACAAAAGAGTAACTGACTGTGGGTAACTATTGCCATTGAGATCTGTTTTGTCCTTAATGGAATAGCTAGCAAACAGCAGAAAAAGAGTCTTGTCTCTGATCCCAGAAAGGTCAGTGAGTGACAAAACCGGTCGGCATGATACGCATTTGATTATGAATGAAGCATTTTGAGGCATGAGTGCATGTTTGATTTTCCATGACGGCAGCGCTCCTCTTTGTTTTTATTAAAGGTTTCCACGGGTGTTAATTCAACAGAGCATCTGACATAAGTGGCGCATTTGTTAACTCGCTCCCACCCACCTTCTCCCCTACAATATCCAGGCTGTGTTTCTGCAGGTGCACGCCTGGAGAGAAACAGCACAAGGGTTAGTCATCAGATCGTGTTAAGTGTTAAAATGTTGTGTGTATGTAGTGGAAATGCGCGAGAGGAGAGTTCTCTGTGTGACAGTCACCGCAAAATGGAAGACATGGTGGGCGGTTTTCACAAAAATGCATATGACTCAATGTTAGCCAAACTGGACAAGCTTTATTGCTCAATTTACAAACAGAAATTGATGTCACCCTTAGTGGAGACGGCGAGGAGTGCTGTCGAAACTGGAACGGATCAAAGAGAAGGAGAGAGGTCTCGTTCTTTGATGTCCATCTCAGCAGGAGAACATCCTGCCAGATCCTGGATTATATGGCAGATAGATGTTCTTCAGAGTCAGAAGTGCACTTAGGAATGGGTTAGATAAGAGTAAGTATCAGTAAGTATCATGCATTTATGGATGTGATGGCATGCATGCTAAAGGTGTACTCCAGCCGTCTTCCATGCACTGCCCGTCGACTGCCACGAGAGGCTCTGATGTCGCCCCGAGCTCCGTAAGCTGTAACAGATGTGCCCTTTGTTTGGGCTTAATGCTGAATAATTAATGCTCATGAATTCACTCTAAAAGATTGAGCTCTTCCCAAGGACAAGGGATTTACTGAAAGTTCTTTTCTCTGGCACTATTTGCACAACCCCGACGCTCATGCATTAAAAGGTAATTAATAAATTAGGCTGATTTGTGTTTCTTGGCTTGGTGTCTCAGTTGGCTTAGAGTTTCTATCTTAAGCCTGATTTATGGTGCTCAACGCATTTGATGAGTGTTGCTCATCAGCAAACTAGAATTACCTCAGAGAACCAGTCAAGTTGCAGTTACAGTTAACATCCATGTCTGTCTATATCTCATATGTAGCCATGAAAGTAGACAAAGCTTCAAATATGGATGTTGCTGCACAGAAATTCCAAAGCATGAATGCTTCACACGCATATTAAATGTGGTGGAGGATTTACACATTCAGTATCTGATCAGATTTTTGCCAGTCTGTTTTTGAGTTATGATGTTGAATAATGACCAGAAAAGTGTTTTTGCAGAACATTGTGATGTCACAGTGAAGTCAACCTTTGACCTTTTGCATGTAAAATGTAATCACTTCATCGTTTTATCCTATGATAAATTTGTGTGAAATTTTGTCATAATTACCAAATGAAATTTCGAGTTGTGGCCAATACCATGTTTTGTGAGGTCACAGTGACCTTTGACCACCAAATTCCTATCCATTCATCCTTGAGTCCAAATGAATGTTTGTACAAAATTTGAGGAAATTCTATCAAGGTGTTCTCGAGATATCCCATTCGGGAGAATAAGATGGATACAAGGTGATGGTAATCTTGACCTCTGATCACCAAAATCAAATCAGTTCATTGTTGAGATCAGGTAGACGTTTGTGCCAAATTTAAAGAAATTCCCTCAAGGTGTTAAGAGACTTTTGCATTTACAAGAATAAGACAAACAATGTTGCAGTGACCTTGACTTTAAACCTTTGACTAATGAAATCCAGTCAGTTCATCCTTGAGTACAATCATACGTTTGTGCCAAATTTGAAGAAATACCTTCAAGGTGCTCTTGAGATAACACAATCACAAGAATAAACAAATGAGCTCACAGTGACCTTGAGTTCGGACCTTTGACCAACAAAATCTAACTAGTTCATCTGTGAGTTCAAGTGGACGTTTGTGCCAATTTTGAAGAGATTCCACCAAGGTGTTCTTGAGATATCGCGTTCACAAGAATGGGTAAGACGGACAGCCTGAAACATAATGCCTCCAGCTATAGCTATCACCAGCACGGAGGCATAGAAAGTCTCGCTAAACCCTTTACCTTCATGGGAGAATTTTGTTATGTTGTCAACATTGTCATATTTTGTTGCACAACGTGACTGGGTAGTGTTACTCATGTCGCCATGGAGCTAGTGGTTTTCACGCCATATCAACTTTGACCTGCATTCAGCACATTTGTCAAACAGAGTTTTTTTTATAGATGCATTTTGATTCATATTGTTTTTAAATAGTTTCAGCATTTTCAGAATACACACTTTGTGATACATCAGTACCAGCTGTGCCTTCTCACTCTCTCTTATTGTTAATGTTTGCTACAATAATTTTGCTGTTGTCGTGTCGTAGCCTTGTTACACTTATCTTCAAATGAGGAAAATGAAATTGTATGACCTCAATGTCAATATTTTTTCCCCTCGCTATCATGTTTATTAAATCAGAAAACGATGTGTTGTGATTTTATTTCCATTCCCTTGTAATTTTAACATGTTGGGCAAGATTTTCCCAGTACACACTAGGTTTTGTTTGTGATTTGCTGGTATAATAGAAATCTAAACAATCGATTTAGCTATTTCAACCGAATCTCCACTTACGACACATTCGCAGTCATCAGCAGGCTGTGTTTGTTTAGAAGTCGCTTGTCATGGATTTGTAGATGTAGATGCTCAAACATCTGATATAAGTTAATTATGAACTACAGTGTTTTGCCAACTGCTTCCCAAGATAAAGAATGAAAGACAAAGGTGTCCACACCTAAATAAGGTCATAATTTGTATGAATTTGGTTTCCTGGTTGCATATGACCAGACCTGGTATTGCACCTGAGTACTTTTGGTACTGAGAGAAATATGTGTAAACTACAGTGTATGGACAATTTCAAGTAGCAAAGTTTGGCCTTAAATTTAAGATCTGCTGTCATGTTTACTTATTCTGAGTCATTATTAAATCATCATTTTGCCAATTTTATTTGGACAAAGTTCTTGTGTGCATGCCTAAGTATTTATGGAAGGTACATTTATGACCAAAGCTTTTAGATAGCACAAAACAATTTTGAGCGCCACTCAGTCTGCAAGCCTTTGAGAGCACACAGGCCCAGATTTGTGAGAGCAAAATTAGACTTGTGTGCGAGGGAGGAAAGAATCGTGAGTGAAACAGATGATTGGAGCATGCAAGAGGAATTGAGTTACTACATGTGAGCCAGCAAACAGGGATTCTCACACTCGTAATGATGGAGGCTGCTCGTGCACACTTTTGGCAGTCTGAGCACTGGGACAGTGGTGTTTTTTAAGCACCAGATGGAGAGGTGCAGATCCACTTGCCCACAATAATTAAAATTGTAGGATAACTAGTATATGTCATAAATATGAGAGCAGCATATCTGCCATAACCCCACCCCATTTTGGGCAACAGCAGCCACTCTAATTTGACTTAAGGTAAATTCAAATTCTGGTATTTACCAATTTAATATCATAAAACCAGAATACCAAATTGCTTTTTAGCTATTAGGGGCCCAAAACCTATAACCAGTTAGGTAAACACCTAACATTGTATGGAAAATATTAAAGAAATTGGGGCTGATGAATGTACTTTCGGTTTAAAAGACCCAACCCCAATAGCTGGAGGTGTCAAAAGACACACCTGCGTGGTAATGATAATGTTCATCACCATCTTGATATGAAATACCTTTCAGGAGGATTGATTATGTGCGAAAGGGCGAAATGCTCTCATTTAACAAATTTAACAAATAAGAATTGTTGACAAACTAGAATTGTAAAGATTTATATATATCTACTGAGTACATGAAAAAAGTGTTTGAGTTAAACTTGTGAAAATGGGATCAAAAACAGCTATTGCATTACATTTTTGGCAGTGTAATATGTGACTTTTTGTGAAAACAGCATAATGCATGAGAAAATCCTCATTAAGATGATTCAAAATTATTTTACTTCTCATCAAGCTGAAACAAACATTTCTTTGTTCATGAAAAGTAAATATTTTTGAAGTGCTGAAGGTTTCTATACTCTTAGAAAAGAAGAAAATCATATTAGTCTGCCTCCTGTGTGCAGGGTTTGATATCCCATCACTTAGCAACTGTAGACTGATGCAGTTTAACCCTTTGAAACCTAGAGCAACATCACTTTCTTGTGCTGCTTTCAGATGCCTTTCACAAGTATTTAAACCAATGAGAACTGAGCAGATTAATTTGATTTATTTCAAAAACATGGGGATAAAGGCAACTTGGTAAGACATGTTTCACAAATTGCAAAGATAGTAGTAGTTTTAGAAAAATATTTTCAAAAAAAGAAAAAAAAGCAGGGGGGAAATGTAGTGAAAAAAAGAAAAAAATTATAACTACAACTATATTTATAAATACCATAAAAACATATATTAAATAATGTTATTTAATTTAATTACTTTATTTCATGTCATTTCCTATTTTTTTTCTTATTTATTTTTGGTGCCAATTTTCAGGTAACTTTCTTTTCTCTCTTTTTTTTTTTTTTTTTTTTTTTTTTTTTACACAAATTTCTTCTTAAGTTGCTCTTTGCCTTCTTCCATTGTTTTTGAAAGAAATTAGGCCAGTTTGTTAAAGTTTCAAAGGGTTAATAAGCTGCACAGCCATAAAACCTTTTTTCCCTTCAAGCCACAGACTAAGTATTGAAGAAACTCTATTCCACTGCTGAAATTAACTCACATTTGGTAGGAATGCACACGCAGAGCCTCACAGACTTCACAGGCAAAGGTCAGGTCACATTTTCAGAGAGGTGTTTACCATACCCGTAAACTCCCTCTTATTTATCTGGCACATTTATAGCATGGTGGGCTCTTTGGTGACAGCACGCAGCAAAGCCTTTAACTCTGCCCCTAAAAACAGATGATGGTGAGGCTGCATACCAAAAATGTCACACCAGCAAAGAGATGACAGGGGCGTGATCAGCACAGAAAGAGTTGTCATCTCATAATAATGGCGACTTGCTGCAGGCTGAACCTCTTTGACAGCTTTGGTTGCGATAGAAGTTGTAAACTCTTGGTTTTTCCCTCCCCAGTTCACGGTAATGAACTGGATGTAGCTGTTTTCTTGCTAACTTTGTGTGATGCTAATTGCCCGCCTGGTTACCCCGCTGGATCAACCCCTGGCTTTCAACTCTGTCCACTGATCATTTACACTGGTTCAAAGACAGGCGCTTTAAAGAGGATCCACTGTGTAATGCAGCTACATCTGAGGGAGCAGGGCTCAATTAGAGGACATGTGGTACCAAATCAACACACCAAGAAACCGAGGTCGACAGACAGACATACAAAGTACCATGCCTGTAGCTTGAACTCTGTTCTGCACACTGTAAAAGCGCTTCACAGCCTGGAAACAAGTAAAGACTCATTATACAATCAACAAAAATAAAAGTGCAACACTTGTTTTAACTCCCATTTTTTGCAGGTAGAAGTTAAAGATCTACATCTTTTTAATGCCCTCAGTTGATATATTTCTCTCATATTGGTCGCAAATTTGTTAAAACCCATGTTAGTGAGCATTTCTCCTTTTCCAAGATAATCCATTCACCTGACAGGTGTGTCATATAACATCATTACTACACAGGTGAGCTTTGGGATGATCACAATAAAAGGCCACTCTAAAATATGCAACACAACACAATAACACAGATGTCCCAAAGTTGAGGGAGAATGCAAATTGGCTTGAATTTCCCTGCATTTGGCAGTATATCCAACCAGCCTCAGGTCAAGACCCTGATAAGGGCGATGAACATGCAGATGTGCCAATGATCAAACCACCTAAACTGGTGTTGTTTTACAGGGTACGCAGTTGTGAGGTTGGTTGGATGTGCTGCCAAATTCAGGGACACAACATTGGAGATGGCTTATGGTAGTGAAATGAACATCAAGTTCACGGGCAACAGTTCTGGTGGACATTCTTGCAGTCAGCATGCCAATTGCAAACTCGCTCAAAACAAAGTCCTATGTTCAAAAACATTTTTAGTATATTTATATTTTTGAAAGAAGGCATCTAAAAAAAAAAAGTGTAAAACAAAAAGACAGAAGTAAAACAAAAGTAAAATAATTTTTTTAATGAAATGCAAGGTATAAAATACTGGAGGGCAGGAAGAGAAAGATATAGGATATAAATCAGTACATAATGCACAGGTTTAAAATCTTTGGCCATTCCTAATTGGAGCCAAACTCACCCTGT
>NC_056484.1:20997971-20998165 GCF_008729295.1 Plectropomus leopardus
GCCCAATTGTTGTCCAAAAACTTATAAAAATCAATCAATAAGCCACACTGTTGCACTGGGTGACATATCCCTTTGTTGTGTCCCATACACATAAAAATGTATATATATATATATATATATGAAAACATATATGACCCCTGTGATGTAAGACTTATGTCCACATGACTTGATCGCAGAAAATATCTTTGTCCACA